>NW_023494089.1:0-63713 GCF_013265735.2 Oncorhynchus mykiss
CAGACACTTGAAAGAGAGGCGATGGGTTTACAAAACGGCTATAGTTACAGATTGGTTGCACCGATTGAAATCCGACTTAGTCTCTGAAGAGCAGAGAAGCAGGGGAAGATTTTAGCTTGTCGGACTTTTTCCCAAAAACGTTCCGAAAGTGGTCAAAACGAACGTTGTTTGTGGAAGTTTGAAAACACGTGGTAATGCAGTTACAAAAACAGCTGTACCGTAAGTTCCGTATGGAATATTTTGATTCTGCACACAGCTATGAATAGCAGAGAAGTAGACGAATATCCCATACACTCTGACTTTTTGTCTAACTTGTTGACGTATTGGTCAAAATGGACACTGTTTGCCAAATGTTACAGAAAATGATCTTGGTGCTCTTACTTAAACTGCTGTAACTTTTGATGTGAATATCATTTCTTCTCCAAACTCCCGATTTGAGTAGCAGAGAAGTAGACGAAGCTGGGGAACTTGAAATGTTTTGTCTAAGTGGTTGCAAAGTGGAGTTATTAGCTGATTTCTGTCAAAGGTAGCTTGATTTCACTTACAGAGAATGTCAGTTGGAAGTGATGATGTCACAATGGGGCACTTTAGTATCTTGAGAAATCCAATGAAAGCGGATGGAGGACAAAAAGAGGACAAGAAAGTGAATAACGGAACAAGTATAACAGATATCAAAATTCTATGCAAACAACTCGATCGCGACAGTTGCGGAATTGTTGATATTGGAACGGCATTTCTAGCTTAACGGTGTAGGAGGAGTGTCTCCTCATGATTTTGGCCCTGCAGCGTCTGCGAGTATCCTAGCCAACGGTATCGTTTTGGAATATCAGTATTGACACAGAGAGCTGTTAGTGAAGAGCAGGTGAGGGGTTAATTAAATCGCTCTCCCACGAGAACGGTAGACCCAATTTAAAAAGCGTTTCCGCTTTGAGAAGCAGAGAAGTGGAGTAAGATTTTAAGCCAAACTATGTTTGTCAAACTGTTTGTTTAGTGGTCAAAACGATAGTTGTTTTGGAAAGTAATGAATTGCCTTGCTGCTGACATGATTTACAGACACTTGAAAGAGAGGCGATGGGTTACGAAAACGGCTATAGTTACAGATTGGTTGCACCGATTTGAAATCCGACTTAGTCTCTGAAGAGCAGAGAAGCAGGGGAAGATTTTAGCTTGTCGGACTTTTTTCCTCAAAAACGTTCCAAAGAAAGTGTCAAAACGAACGTTGTTTGTGGAAGTTTGAAAAACACGTGGTAATGCAGTTACAAAAACAGCTGTACCGTAAGTTCCGTATGGAATATTTTGATTCTGCACACAGCTATGAATAGCAGAGAAGTAGACGAATATCCCATACACTCTGACTTTTTGTCTAACTTGTTGACGTATTGGTCAAAATGGACACTGTTTGCCAAAATGTTACAGAAAATGATCTTGGTGCTCTTACTTAAACTGCTGTAACTTTTGATGTGAATATCATTTCTTCTCCAAACTCCCGATTTGAGTAGCAGAGAAGTAGACGAAGCTGGGGAACTTGAAATGTTTTGTCTAAGTGGTTGCAAAGTGGAGTTATTAGCTGATTTCTGTCAAAGGTAGCTTGATTTCACTTACAGAGAATGTCAGTTGGAAGTGATGATGTCACAATGGGCACTTTAGTATCTTGAGAAATCCATGAAAGCGGATGGAGGACAAAAAAGAGGCAAGAAAGTGAATAACGGAACAAGTATAACAGATATCAAAAATTCTATGCAAACAACTCGATCGCGACAGTTGCGGAATTGTTGATATTGGAACGGCATTTCTAGCTTAACGGTGTAGGAGGAGTGTCTCCTCATGATTTTGGCCCTGCAGCGTCTGCGAGTATCCTAGCCAACGGTATCGTTTTGGAATATCAGTATTGACACAGAGAGCTGTTAGTGAAGAGCAGGTGAGGGGTTAATTAAATGCTCTCCCACGAGAACGGTAGACCCAATTAAAAAGCGTTTCCGCTTTGAGAAGCAGAGAAGTGGAGTAAGATTTTAAGCCAAACTATGTTTGTCAAACGTTTGTTTAGTGGTCAAAACGATAGTTGTTTTGGAAAGTAATGAATTGCCTTGCTGCTGACATGATTTACAGACACTTGAAAGAGAGGCGATGGTTACGAAAACGGCTATAGTTACAGATTGGTTGCACCGATTTGAAATCCGACTTAGTCTCTGAAGAGCAGAGAAGCAGGGGAAGATTTTAGCTTGTCGGACTTTTTTCCTCAAAAACGTTCCGAAAGTGGTCAAAACGAACGTTGTTTGTGGAAGTTTGAAAAACACGTGGTAATGCAGTTACAAAACAGCTGTACCGTAAGTTCCGTATGGAATATTTTGATTCTGCACACAGCTATGAATAGCAGAGAAGTAGACGAATATCCCATACACTCTGACTTTTTGTCTAACTTGTTGACGTATTGGTCAAAATGGACACTGTTTGCCAAAATGTTACAGAAAATGATCTTGGTGCTCTTACTTAAACTGCTGTAACTTTTGATGTGAATATCATTTCTTCTCCAAACTCCCGATTTGAGTAGCAGAGAAGTAGACGAAGCTGGGGAACTTGAAATGTTTTGTCTAAGTGGTTGCAAAGTGGAGTTATTAGCTGATTTGTGTCAAAGGTAGCTTGATTTCACTTACAGAGAATGTCAGTTGGAAGTGATGATGTCACAATGGGGCACTTTAGTATCTTGAGAAATCCAATGAAAGCGGATGGAGGACAAAAAGAGGACAAGAAAGTGAATAACGGAACAAGTATAACAGATATCAAAAATTCTATGCAAACAACTCGATCGCGACAGTTGCGGAATTGTTGATATTGGAACGGCATTTCTAGCTTAACGGTGTAGGAGGAGTGTCTCCTCATGATTTTGGCCCTGCAGCGTCTGCGAGTATCCTAGCCAACGGTATCGTTTTGGAATATCAGTATTGACACAGAGAGCTGTTAGTGAAGAGCAGGTAGGGGTTAATTAAATCGCTCTCCCACGAGAACGGTAGACCCAATTTAAAAAGCGTTTCCGACTTTGAGAAGCAGAGAAGTGGAGTAAGATTTTAAGCCAAACTATGTTTGTCAAACGGTTTGTTTAGTGGTCAAAACGATAGTTGTTTTGGAAAGTAATGAATTGCCTTGCTGCTGACATGATTTACAGACACTTGAAAGAGAGGCGATGGGTTACGAAAACGGCTATAGTTACAGATTGGTTGCACCGATTTGAAATCCGACTTAGTCTCTGAAGAGCAGAGAAGCAGGGGAAGATTTTAGCTTGTCGGACTTTTTTCCTCAAAACGTTCCGAAAGTGGTCAAAACGAACGTTGTTTGTGGAAGTTTGAAAAACACGTGGTAATGCAGTTACAAAAACAGCTGTACAGTAAGTTCCGTATGGAATATTTTGATTCTGCACACAGCTATGAATAGCAGAGAAGTAGACGAATATCCCATACACTCTGACTTTTTGTCTAACTTGTTGACGTATTGGTCAAAATGGACACTGTTTGCCAAAATGTTACAGAAAAATGATCTTGGTGCTCTTACTTAAACTGCTGTAACTTTTGATGTGAATATCATTTCTTCTCCAAACTCCCGATTTGAGTAGCAGAGAAGTAGACGAAGCTGGGAACTTGAAATGTTTTGTCTAAGTGGTGCAAAGTGGAGTTATTAGCTGATTTCTGTCAAAGGTAGCTTGATTTCACTTACAGAGAATGTCAGTTGGAAGTGATGATGTCACAATGGGGCACTTTAGTATCTTGAGAAATCCAATGAAAGCGGATGGAGGACAAAAAGAGGGCAAGAAAGTGAATAACGGAACAAGTATAACAGATATCAAAAATTCTATGCAAACAACTCGATCGCGACAGTTGCGGAATTGTTGATATTGGAACGGCATTTCTAGCTTAACGGTGTAGGAGGAGTGTCTCCTCATGATTTTGGCCCTGCAGCGTCTGCGAGTATCCTAGCCAACGGTATCGTTTGGAATATCAGTATTGACACAGAGAGCTGTTAGTGAAGAGCAGGTGAGGGGTTAATTAAATTGCTCTCCCCACGAGAACGGTAGACCCAATTTAAAAACCGTTTCCGACTTTGAGAAGCAGAGAAGTGGAGTAAGATTTTAAGCCAAACTATGTTTGTCAAACGGTTTGTTTAGTGGTCAAAACGATAGTTGTTTTGGAAAAGTAATGAATTGCCTTGCTGCTGACATGATTTACAGACACTTGAAAGAGAGGCGATGGGTTACGAAAACGGCTATAGTTACAGATTGGTTGCACCGATTTGAAATCCGACTTAGTCTCTGAAGAGCAGAGAAGCAGGGGAAGATTTTAGCTTGTCGGACTTTTTTCCTCAAAAACGTTCCGAAAGTGGTCAAAACGAACGTTGTTTGTGGAAGTTGAAAAACACGTGGTAATGCAGTTACAAAAACAGCTGTACCGTAAGTTCCGTAGGGAATATTTTGATTCTGCACACAGCTATGAATAGCAGAGAAGTAGACGAATATCCCATACACTCTGACTTTTTGTCTAACTTGTTGACGTATTGGTCAAAATGGACACTGTTTGCCAAAATGTTACAGAAATGATCTTGGTGCTCTTACTTAAACTGCTGTAACTTTGATGTGAATATCATTTCTTCTCCAAACTCCCGATTTGAGTAGCAGAGAAGTAGACGAAGCTGGGGAACTTGAAATGTTTTGTCTAAGTGGTTGCAAAGTGGAGTTATTAGCTGATTTCTGTCAAAGGTAGCTTGATTTCACTTACAGAGAATGTCAGTTGGAAGTGATGATGTCACAATGGGGCACTTTAGTATCTTGAGAAATCCAATGAAAGCGGATGGAGGACAAAAAGAGGGCAAGAAAGTGAATAACGGAACAAGTATAACAGATATCAAAAATTCTATGCAAACAACTCGATCGCGACAGTTGCGGAATTGTTGATATTGGAACGGCATTTCTAGCTTAACGGTGTAGGAGGAGTGTCTCCTCATGATTTTTGGCCCTGCAGCGTCTGCGAGTATCCTAGCCAACGGTATCGTTTTGGAATATCAGTATTGACACAGAGAGCTGTTAGTGAAGAGCAGGTGAGGGGTTAATTAAATTGCTCTCCCACGAGAACGGTAGACCCAATTTAAAAAGCGTTTCCGACTTTGAGAAGCAGAGAAGTGGAGTAAGATTTTAAGCCAAACTATGTTTGTCAAACGGTTTGTTTAGTGGTCAAAACGATAGTTGTTTTGGAAAGTAATGAATTGCCTTGCTGCTGACATGATTTACAGACACTTGAAAGAGAGGCGATGGGTTACGAAACGGCTATAGTTACAGATTGGTTGCACCGATTTGAAATCCGACTTAGTCTCTGAAGAGCAGAGAAGCAGGGGAAGATTTTAGCTTGTCGGACTTTTTTCCTCAAAAACGTTCCGAAAGTGGTCAAAACGAACGTTGTTTGTGGAAGTTTGAAAAACACGTGGTAATGCAGTTACAAAAAACAGCTGTACCGTAAGTTCCGTATGGAATATTTGATTCTGCACACAGCTATGAATAGCAGAGAAGTAGACGAATATCCCATACACTCTGACTTTTTGTCTAACTTGTTGACGTATTGGTCAAAATGGACACTGTTTGCCAAAATGTTACAGAAAATGATCTTGGTGCTCTTACTTAAACTGCTGTAACTTTTGATGTGAATATCATTTCTTCTCCAAACTCCCGATTTGAGTAGCAGAGAAGTAGACGAAGCTGGGGAACTTAAAATGTTTTGTCTAAGTGGTTGCAAAGTGGAGTTATTAGCTGATTTGTGTCAAAGGTAGCTTGATTTCACTTACAGAGAATGTCAGTTGGAAGTGATGATGTCACAATGGGGCACTTTAGTATCTTGAGAAATCCAATGAAAGCGGATGGAGGACAAAAAGAGGACAAGAAAGTGAATAACGGAACAAGTATAACAGATATCAAAAATTCTATGCAAACAACTCGATCGCGACAGTTGCGGAATTGTTGATATTGGAACGGCATTTCTAGCTTAACGGTGTAGGAGGAGTGTCTCCTCATGATTTTGGCCCTGCAGCGTCTGCGAGTATCCTAGCCAACGGTATCGTTTTGGAATATCAGTATTGACACAGAGAGCTGTTAGTGAAGAGCAGGTGAGGGGTTAATTAAATTGCTCTCCCACGAGAACGGTAGACCCAATTTAAAAAGCGTTTCCGACTTTGAGAAGCAGAGAAGTGGAGTAAGATTTTAAGCCAAACTATGTTTGTCAAACGGTTTGTTTAGTGGTCAAAACGATAGTTGTTTTGGAAAGTAATGAATTGCCTTGCTGCTGACATGATTTACAGACACTTGAAAGAGAGGCGATGGGTTACGAAAACGGCTATAGTTACAGATTGGTTGCACCGATTTGAAATCCGACTTAGTCTCTGAAGAGCAGAGAAGCAGGGGAAGATTTTAGCTTGTCGGACTTTTTTCCTCAAAAACGTTCCGAAAGTGGTCAAAACGAACGTTGTTTGTGGAAGTTTGAAAAACACGTGGTAATGCAGTTACAAAAACAGCTGTACCGTAAGTTCCGTATGGAATATTTTGATTCTGCACACAGCTATGAATAGCAGAGAAGTAGACGAATATCCCATACACTCTGACTTTTTGTCTAACTTGTTGACGTATTGGTCAAAATGGACACTGTTTGCCAAAATGTTACAGAAAATGATCTTGGTGCTCTTACTTAAACTGCTGTAACTTTTGATGTGAATATCATTTCTTCTCCAAACTCCCGATTTGAGTAGCAGAGAAGTAGACGAAGCTGGGGAACTTGAAATGTTTTGTCTAAGTGGTTGCAAAGTGGAGTTATTAGCTGATTTCTGTCAAAGGTAGCTTGATTTCACTTACAGAGAATGTCAGTTGGAAGTGATGATGTCACAATGGGGCACTTTAGTATCTTGAGAAATCCAATGAAAGCGGATGGAGGACAAAAAGAGGGCAAGAAAGTGAATAACGGAACAAGTATAACAGATATCAAAAATTCTATGCAAACAACTCGATTGCGACAGTTGCGGAATTGTTGATATTGGAACGGCATTTCTAGCTTAACGGTGTAGGAGGAGTGTCTCCTCATGATTTTGGCCCTGCAGCGTCTGCGAGTATCCTAGCCAACGGTATCGTTTTGGAATATCAGTATTGACACAGAGAGCTGTTAGTGAAGAGCAGGTGAGGGGTTAATTAAATTGCTCTCCCACGAGAACGGTAGACCCAATTTAAAAACCGTTTCCGACTTTGAGAAGCAGAGAAGTGGAGTAAGATTTTAAGCCAAACTATGTTTGTCAAACGGTTTGTTTAGTGGTCAAAACGATAGTTGTTTTGGAAAGTAATGAATTGCCTTGCTGCTGACATGATTTACAGACACTTGAAAGAGAGGCGATGGGTTACGAAAACGGCTATAGTTACAGATTGGTTGCACCGATTTGAAATCCGACTTAGTCTCTGAAGAGCAGAGAAGCAGGGGAAGATTTTAGCTTGTCGGACTTTTTTCCTCAAAAACGTTCCGAAAGTGGTCAAAACGAACGTTGTTTGTGGAAGTTTGAAAAACACGTGGTAATGCAGTTACAAAAACAGCTGTACCGTAAGTTCCGTATGGAATATTTTGATTCTGCACACAGCTATGAATAGCAGAGAAGTAGACGAATATCCCATACACTCTGACTTTTTGTCTAACTTGTTGACGTATTGGTCAAAATGGACACTGTTTGCCAAAATGTTACAGAAAATGATCTTGGTGCTCTTACTTAAACTGCTGTAACTTTTGATGTGAATATCATTTCTTCTCCAAACTCCCGATTTGAGTAGCAGAGAAGTAGACGAAGCTGGGGAACTTGAAATGTTTTGTCTAAGTGGTTGCAAAGTGGAGTTATTAGCTGATTTCTGTCAAAGGTAGCTTGATTTCACTTACAGAGAATGTCAGTTGGAAGTGATGATGTCACAATGGGGCACTTTAGTATCTTGAGAAATCCAATGAAAGCGGATGGAGGACAAAAAGAGGGCAAGAAAGTGAATAACGGAACAAGTATAACAGATTATCAAAAATTCTATGCAAACAACTCGATCGCGACAGTTGCGGAATTGTTGATATTGGAACGGCATTTCTAGCTAACGGTGTAGGAGGAGTGTCTCCTCATGATTTTGGCCCTGCAGCGTCTGCGAGTATCCTAGCCAACGGTATCGTTTTGGAATATCAGTATTGACACAGAGAGCTGTTAGTGAAGAGCAGGTTAGGGGTTAATTAAATCGCTCTCCCACGAGAACGGTAGACCCAATTTAAAAAGCGTTTCCGACTTTGAGAAGCAGAGAAGTGGAGTAAGATTTTAAGCCAAACTATGTTTGTCAAACGGTTTGTTTAGTGGTCAAAACGATAGTTGTTTTGGAAAGTAATGAATTGCCTTGCTGCTGACATGATTTACAGACACTTGAAAGAGAGGCGATGGGTTACGAAAACGGCTATAGTTACAGATTGGTTGCACCGATTTGAAATCCGACTTAGTCTCTGAAGAGCAGAGAAGCAGGGGAAGATTTTAGCTTGTCGGACTTTTTTTCCTCAAAAACGTTCCAAAAGTGGTCAAAACGAACGTTGTTTGTGGAAGTTTGAAAAACACGTGGTAATGCAGTTACATAAACAGCTGTACCGTAAGTTCCGTATGGAATATTTTGATTCTGCACACAGCTATGAATAGCAGAGAAGTAGACGAATATCCCATACACTCTGACTTTTTGTCTAACTTGTTGACGTATTGGTCAAATGGACACTGTTTGCCAAAATGTTACAGAAAATGATCTTGGTGCTCTTACTTAAACTGCTGTAACTTTTGATGTGAATATAATTTCTTCTCCAAACTCCCGATTTGAGTAGCAGAGAAGTAGACGAAGCTGGGGAACTTAAAATGTTTTGTCTAAGTGGTTGCAAAGTGGAGTTATTAGCTGATTTGTGTCAAAGGTAGCTTGATTTCACTTACAGAGAATGTCAGTTGGAAGTGATGATGTCACAATGGGGCACTTTAGTATCTTGAGAAATCCAATGAAAGCGGATGGAGGACAAAAAGAGGACAAGAAAGTGAATAACGGAACAAGTATAACAGATATCAAAAATTCTATGCAAACAACTCGATCGCGACAGTTGCGGAATTGTTGATATTGGAACGGCATTTCTAGCTTAACGGTGTAGGAGGAGTGTCTCCTCATGATTTTGGCCCTGCAGCGTCTGCGAGTATCCTAGCCAACGGTATCGTTTTGGAATATCAGTATTGACACAGAGAGCTGTTAGTGAAGAGCAGGTTAGGGGTTAATTAAATCGCTCTCCCACGAGAACGGTAGACCCAATTTAAAAAGCGTTTCCGCCTTTGAGAAGCAGAGAAGTGGAGTAAGATTTTAAGCCAAACTATGTTTGTCAAACTGTTTGTTTAGTGGTCAAAACGATAGTTGTTTTGGAAAGTAATGAATTGCCTTGCTTCTGACATGATTTACAGACACTTGAAAGAGAGGCGATGGGTTACGAAAACGGCTATAGTTACAGATTGGTTGCACCGATTTGAAATCCGACTTAGTCTCTGAAGAGCAGAGAAGCAGGGGAAGATTTTAGCTTGTCTGACTTTTTTCCTCAAAAACGTTCCGAAAGTGGTCAAAACGAACGTTGATTGTGGAAGTTTGAAAAACACGTGGTAATGCAGTTACAAAAACAGCTGTACCGTAAGTTCCGTATGGAATATTTTGATTCTGCACACAGCTATGAATAGCAGAGAAGTAGACGAATATCCCATACACTCTGACTTTTTGTCTAACTTGTTGACGTATTGGTCAAAATGGACACTGTTTGCCAAAATGTTACAGAAAATGATCTTGGTGCTCTTACTTAAACTGCTGTAACTTTTGATGTGAATATCATTTCTTCTCCAAACTCCCGATTTGAGTAGCAGAGAAGTAGATATCAGATATCAAAAATTCTATGCAAACAACTCGATCGCGACAGTTGCGGAATTGTTGATATTGGAACAGCATTTCTAGCTTAACGGTGTAGGAGGAGTGTCTCCTCATGATTTTGGCCCTGCAGCGTCTGCGAGTATCCTAGCCAACGGTATCGTTTTGGAATATCAGTATTGACACAGAGAGCTGTTAGTGAAGAGCAGGTGAGGGGTTAATTAAATCGCTCTCCCACGAGAACGGTAGACCCAATTTAAAAAGCGTTTCCGACTTTGAGAAGCAGAGAAGTGGAGTAAGATTTTAAGCCAAACTATGTTTGTCAAACGGTTTGTTTAGTGGTCAAAACGATAGTTGTTTTGGAAAGTAATGAATTGCCTTGATGCTGACATGATTTACAGACACTTGAAAGAGAGGCGATGGGTTACGAAAACGGCTATAGTTACAGATTGGTTGCACCGATTTGAAATCCGACTTAGTCTCTGAAGAGCAGAGAAGCAGGGGAAGATTTTAGCTTGTCTGACTTTTTTCCTCAAAAACGTTCCAAAAGTGGTCAAAACGAACGTTGTTTGTGGAAGTTTGAAAAACACGTGGTAATGCAGTTACAAAAACAGCTGTACCGTAAGTTCCGTATGGAATATTTTGATTCTGCACACAGCTATGAATAGCAGAGAAGTAGACGAATATCCCATACACTCTGACTTTTTGTCTAACTTGTTGACGTATTGGTCAAAATGGACACTGTTTGCCAAAATGTTACAGAAAATGATCTTGGTGCTCTTACTTAAACTGCTGTAACTTTTGATGTGAATATAATTTCTTCTCCAAACTCCCGATTTGAGTAGCAGAGAAGTAGACGAAGCTGGGGAACTTAAAATGTTTTGTCTAAGTGGTTGCAAAGTGGAGTTATTAGCTGATTTGTGTCAAAGGTAGCTTGATTTCACTTACAGAGAATGTCAGTTGGAAGTGATGATGTCACAATGGGGCACTTTAGTATCTTGAGAAATCCAATGAAAGCGGATGGAGGACAAAAAGAGGACAAGAAAGTGAATAACGGAACAAGTATAACAGATATCAAAAATTCTATGCAAACAACTCGATCGCGACAGTTGCGGAATTGTTGATATTGGAACGGCATTTCTAGCTTAACGGTGTAGGAGGAGTGTCTCCTCATGATTTTGGCCCTGCAGCGTCTGCGAGTATCCTAGCCAACGGTATCGTTTTGGAATATCAGTATTGACACAGAGAGCTGTTAGTGAAGAGCAGGTTAGGGGTTAATTAAATCGCTCTCCCACGAGAACGGTAGACCCAATTTAAAAAGCGTTTCCGCCTTTGAGAAGCAGAGAAGTGGAGTAAGATTTTAAGCCAAACTATGTTTGTCAAACTGTTTGTTTAGTGGTCAAAACGATAGTTGTTTTGGAAAGTAATGAATTGCCTTGCTGCTGACATGATTTACAGACACTTGAAAGAGAGGCGATGGGTTACGAAAACGGCTATAGTTACAGATTGGTTGCACCGATTTGAAATCCGACTTAGTCTCTGAAGAGCAGAGAAGCAGGGGAAGATTTTAGCTTGTCGGACTTTTTTCCTCAAAAACGTTCCGAAAGTGGTCAAAACGAACGTTGTTTGTGGAAGTTTGAAAAACACGTGGTAATGCAGTTACAAAAACCAGCTGTACCGTAAGTTCCGTATGGAATATTTTGATTCTGCACACAGCTATGAATAGCAGAGAAGTAGACGAATATCCCATACACTCTGACTTTTTGTCTAACTTGTTGACGTATTGGTCAAAATGGACACTGTTTGCCAAAATGTTACAGAAAATGATCTTGGTGCTCTTACTTAAACTGCTGTAACTTTTGATGTGAATATAATTTCTTCTCCAAACTCCCGATTTGAGTAGCAGAGAAGTAGACGAAGCTGGGGAACTTAAAATGTTTTGTCTAAGTGGTTGCAAAGTGGAGTTATTAGCTGATTTGTGTCAAAGGTAGCTTGATTTCACTTACAGAGAATGTCAGTTGGAAGTGATGATGTCACAATGGGGCACTTTAGTATCTTGAGAAATCCAATGAAAGCGGATGGAGGACAAAAAGAGGACAAGAAAGTGAATAACGGAACAAGTATAACAGATATCAAAAATTCTATGCAAACAACTCGATCGCGAAAGTTGCGGAATTGTTGATATTGGAACGGCATTTCTAGCTTAACGGTGTAGGAGGAGTGTCTCCTCATGATTTTGGCCCTGCAGCGTCTGCGAGTATCCTAGCCAACGGTATCGTTTTGGAATATCAGTATTGACACAGAGAGCTGTTAGTGAAGAGCAGGTTAGGGGTTAATTAAATCGCTCTCCCACGAGAACGGTAGACCCAATTTAAAAAGCGTTTCCGCCTTTGAGAAGCAGAGAAGTGGAGTAAGATTTTAAGCCAAACTATGTTTGTCAAACTGTTTGTTTAGTGGTCAAAACGATAGTTGTTTTGGAAAGTAATGAATTGCCTTGCTGCTGACATGATTTACAGACACTTGAAAGAGAGGCGATGGGTTACGAAAACGGCTATAGTTACAGATTGGTTGCACCGATTTGAAATCCGACTTAGTCTCTGAAGAGCAGAGAAGCAGGGGAAGATTTTAGCTTGTCGGACTTTTTTCCTCAAAAACGTTCCGAAAGTGGTCAAAACGAACGTTGTTTGTGGAAGTTTGAAAAACACGTGGTAATGCAGTTACAAAAACAGCTGTACCGTAAGTTCCGTATGGAATATTTTGATTCTGCACACAGCTATGAATAGCAGAGAAGTAGACGAATATCCCATACACTCTGACTTTTTGTCTAACTTGTTGACGTATTGGTCAAAATGGACACTGTTTGCCAAACTGTTACAGAAAATGATCTTGGTGCTCTTACTTAAACTGCTGTAACTTTTGATGTGAATATAATTTCTTCTCCAAACTCCCGATTTGAGTAGCAGAGAAGTAGACGAAGCTGGGGAACTTAAAATGTTTTGTCTAAGTGGTTGCAAAGTGGAGTTATTAGCTGATTTGTGTCAAAGGTAGCTTGATTTCACTTACAGAGAATGTCAGTTGGAAGTGATGATGTCACAATGGGGCACTTTAGTATCTTGAGAAATCCAATGAAAGCGGATGGAGGACAAAAAGAGGACAAGAAAGTGAATAACGGAACAAGTATAACAGATATCAAAAATTCTATGCAAACAACTCGATCGCGACAGTTGCGGAATTGTTGATATTGGAACGGCATTTCTAGCTTAACGGTGTAGGAGGAGTGTCTCCTCATGATTTTGGCCCTGCAGCGTCTGCGAGTATCCTAGCCAACGGTATCGTTTTGGAATATCAGTATTGACACAGAGAGCTGTTAGTGAAGAGCAGGTTAGGGGTTAATTAAATCGCTCTCCCACGAGAACGGTAGACCCAATTTAAAAAGCGTTTCCGCCTTTGAGAAGCAGAGAAGTGGAGTAAGATTTTAAGCCAAACTATGTTTGTCAAACTGTTTGTTTAGTGGTCAAAACGATAGTTGTTTTGGAAAGTAATGAATTGCCTTGCTTCTGACATGATTTACAGACACTTGAAAGAGAGGCGATGGGTTACGAAAACGGCTATAGTTACAGATTGGTTGCACCGATTTGAAATCCACCTTAGTCTCTGAAGAGCAGAGAAGCAGGGGAAGATTTTAGCTTGTCTGACTTTTTTCCTCAAAAACGTTCCGAAAGTGGTCAAAACGAACGTTGTTTGTGGAAGTTTGAAAAACACGTGGTAATGCAGTTACAAAAACAGCTGTACCGTAAGTTCCGTATGGAATATTTTGATTCTGCACACAGCTATGAATAGCAGAGAAGTAGACGAATATCCCATACACTCTGACTTTTTGTCTAACTTGTTGACGTATTGGTCAAAATGGACACTGTTTGCCAAAATGTTACAGAAAATGATCTTGGTGCTCTTACTTAAACTGCTGTAACTTTTGATGTGAATATCATTTCTTCTCCAAACTCCCGATTTGAGTAGCAGAGAAGTAGATATCAGATATCAAAAATTCTATGCAAACAACTCGATCGCGACAGTTGCGGAATTGTTGATATTGGAACAGCATTTCTAGCTTAACGGTGTAGGAGGAGTGTCTCCTCATGATTTTGGCCCTGCAGCGTCTGCGAGTATCCTAGCCAACGGTATCGTTTTGGAATATCAGTATTGACACAGAGAGCTGTTAGTGAAGAGCAGGTGAGGGGTTAATTAAATCGCTCTCCCACGAGAACGGTAGACCCAATTTAAAAAGCGTTTCCGACTTTGAGAAGCAGAGAAGTGGAGTAAGATTTTAAGCCAAACTATGTTTGTCAAACGGTTTGTTTAGTGGTCAAAACGATAGTTGTTTTGGAAAGTAATGAATTGCCTTGCTGCTGACATGATTTACAGACACTTGAAAGAGAGGCGATGGGTTACGAAAACGGCTATAGTTACAGATTGGTTGCACCGATTTGAAATCCGACTTAGTCTCTGAAGAGCAGAGAAGCAGGGGAAGATTTTAGCTTGTCTGACTTTTTTCCTCAAAAACGTTCCAAAAGTGGTCAAAACGAACGTTGTTTGTGGAAGTTTGAAAAACACGTGGTAATGCAGTTACAAAAACAGCTGTACCGTAAGTTCCGTATGGAATATTTTGATTCTGCACACAGCTATGAATAGCAGAGAAGTAGACGAATATCCCATACACTCTGACTTTTTGTCTAACTTGTTGACGTATTGGTCAAAATGGACACTGTTTGCCAAAATGTTACAGAAAATGATCTTGGTGCTCTTACTTAAACTGCTGTAACTTTTGATGTGAATATCATTTCTTCTCCAAACTCCCGATTTGAGTAGCAGAGAAGTAGACGAAGCTGGGGAACTTAAAATGTTTTGTCTAAGTGGTTGCAAAGTGGAGTTATTAGCTGATTTGTGTCAAAGGTAGCTTGATTTCACTTACAGAGAATGTCAGTTGGAAGTGATGATGTCACAATGGGGCACTTTAGTATCTTGAGAAATCCAATGAAAGCGGATGGAGGACAAAAAGAGGACAAGAAAGTGAATAACGGAACAAGTATAACAGATATCAAAAATTCTATGCAAACAACTCGATCGCGACAGTTGCGGAATTGTTGATATTGGAACGGCATTTCTAGCTTAACGGTGTAGGAGGAGTGTCTCCTCATGATTTTGGCCCTGCAGCGTCTGCGAGTATCCTAGCCAACGGTATCGTTTTGGAATATCAGTATTGACACAGAGAGCTGTTAGTGAAGAGCAGGTTAGGGGTTAATTAAATCGCTCTCCCACGAGAACGGTAGACCCAATTTAAAAAGCGTTTCCGCCTTTGAGAAGCAGAGAAGTGGAGTAAGATTTTAAGCCAAACTATGTTTGTCAAACTGTTTGTTTAGTGGTCAAAACGATAGTTGTTTTGGAAAGTAATGAATTGCCTTGCTGCTGACATGATTTACAGACACTTGAAAGAGAGGCGATGGGTTACGAAAACGGCTATAGTTACAGATTGGTTGCACCGATTTGAAATCCGACTTAGTCTCTGAAGAGCAGAGAAGCAGGGGAAGATTTTAGCTTGTCGGACTTTTTTCCTCAAAAACGTTCCGAAAGTGGTCAAAACGAACGTTGTTTGTGGAAGTTTGAAAAACACGTGGTAATGCAGTTTCAAAAACAGCTGTACCGTAAGTTCCGTATGGAATATTTTGATTCTGCACACAGCTATGAATAGCAGAGAAGTAGACAAATATCCCATACACTCTGACTTTTTGTCTAACTTGTTGACGTATTGGTCAAAATGGACACTGTTTGCCAAAATGTTACAGAAAATGATCTTGGTGCTCTTACTTAAACTGCTGTAACTTTTGATGTGAATATCATTTCTTCTCCAAACTCCCGATTTGAGTAGCAGAGAAGTAGACGAAGCTGGGGAACTTGAAATGTTTTGTCTAAGTGGTTGCAAAGTGGAGTTATTAGCTGATTTGTGTCAAAGCTAGCTTGATTTCACTTACAGAGAATGTCAGTTGGAAGTGATGATGTCACAATGGGGCACTTTAGTATCTTGAGAAATCCAATGAAAGCGGATGGAGGACAAAAAGAGGACAAGAAAGTGAATAACGGAACAAGTATAACAGATATCAAAAATTCTATGCAAACAACTCGATCGCGACAGTTGCGGAATTGTTGATATTGGAACGGCATTTCTAGCTTAACGGTGTAGGAGGAGTGTCTCCTCATGATTTTGGCCCTGCAGCGCCTGCGAGTATCCTAGCCAACGGTATCGTTTTGGAATATCAGTATTGACACAGAGAGCTGTTAGTGAAGAGCAGGTTAGGGGTTAATTAAATCGCTCTCCCACGAGAACGGTAGACCCAATTTAAAAAGCGTTTCCGCCTTTGAGAAGCAGAGAAGTGGAGTAAGATTTTAAGCCAAACTATGTTTGTCAAACTGTTTGTTTAGTGGTCAAAACGATAGTTGTTTTGGAAAGTAATGAATTGCCTTGCTGCTGACATGATTTACAGACACTTGAAAGAGAGGCGATGGGTTACGAAAACGGCTATAGTTACAGATTGGTTGCACCGATTTGAAATCCGACTTAGTCTCTGAAGAGCAGAGAAGCAGGGGAAGATTTTAGCTTGTCGGACTTTTTTCCTCAAAAACGTTCCGAAAGTGGTCAAAACGAACGTTGTTTGTGGAAGTTTGAAAAACACGTGGTAATGCAGTTACAAAAACAGCTGTACCGTAAGTTCCGTATGGAATATTTTGATTCTGCACACAGCTATGAATAGCAGAGAAGTAGACGAATATCCCATACACTCTGACTTTTTGTCTAACTTGTTGACGTATTGGTCAAAATGGACACTGTTTGCCAAAATGTTACAGAAAATGATCTTGGTGCTCTTACTTAAACTGCTGTAACTTTTGATGTGAATATCATTTCTTCTCCAAACTCCCGATTTGAGTAGCAGAGAAGTAGACGAAGCTGGGGAACTTAAAATGTTTTGTCTAAGTGGTTGCAAAGTGGAGTTATTAGCTGATTTGTGTCAAAGGTAGCTTGATTTCACTTACAGAGAATGTCAGTTGGAAGTGATGATGTCACAATGGGGCACTTTAGTATCTTGAGAAATCCAATGAAAGCGGATGGAGGACAAAAAGAGGACAAGAAAGTGAATAACGGAACAAGTATAACAGATATCAAAAATTCTATGCAAACAACTCGATCGCGACAGTTGCGGAATTGTTGATATTGGAACGGCATTTCTAGCTTAACGGTGTAGGAGGAGTGTCTCCTCATGATTTTGGCCCTGCAGCGTCTGCGAGTATCCTAGCCAACGGTATCGTTTTGGAATATCAGTATTGACACAGAGAGCTGTTAGTGAAGAGCAGGTTAGGGGTTAATTAAATCGCTCTCCCACGAGAACGGTAGACCCAATTTAAAAAGCGTTTCCGCCTTTGAGAAGCAGAGAAGTGGAGTAAGATTTTAAGCCAAACTATGTTTGTCAAACTGTTTGTTTAGTGGTCAAAACGATAGTTGTTTTGGAAAGTAATGAATTGCCTTGCTGCTGACATGATTTACAGACACTTGAAAGAGAGGCGATGGGTTACGAAAACGGCTATAGTTACAGATTGGTTGCACCGATTTGAAATCCGACTTAGTCTCTGAAGAGCAGAGAAGCAGGGGAAGATTTTAGCTTGTCGGACTTTTTTCCTCAAAAACGTTCCGAAAGTGGTCAAAACGAACGTTGTTTGTGGAAGTTTGAAAAACACGTGGTAATGCAGTTACAAAAACAGCTGTACCGTAAGTTCCGTATGGAATATTTTGATTCTGCACACAGCTATGAATAGCAGAGAAGTAGACAAATATCCCATACACTCTGACTTTTTGTCTAACTTGTTGACGTATTGGTCAAAATGGACACTGTTTGCCAAAATGTTACAGAAAATGATCTTGGTGCTCTTACTTAAACTGCTGTAACTTTTGATGTGAATATCATTTCTTCTCCAAACTCCCGATTTGAGTAGCAGAGAAGTAGACGAAGCTGGGGAACTTGAAATGTTTTGTCTAAGTGGTTGCAAAGTGGAGTTATTAGCTGATTTGTGTCAAAGCTAGCTTGATTTCACTTACAGAGAATGTCAGTTGGAAGTGATGATGTCACAATGGGGCACTTTAGTATCTTGAGAAATCCAATGAAAGCGGATGGAGGACAAAAAGAGGACAAGAAAGTGAATAACGGAACAAGTATAACAGATATCAAAAATTCTATGCAAACAACTCGATCGCGACAGTTGCGGAATTGTTGATATTGGAACGGCATTTCTAGCTTAACGGTGTAGGAGGAGTGTCTCCTCATGATTTTGGCCCTGCAGCGCCTGCGAGTATCCTAGCCAACGGTATCGTTTTGGAATATCAGTATTGACACAGAGAGCTGTTAGTGAAGAGCAGGTTAGGGGTTAATTAAATCGCTCTCCCACGAGAACGGTAGACCCAATTTAAAAAGCGTTTCCGCCTTTGAGAAGCAGAGAAGTGGAGTAAGATTTTAAGCCAAACTATGTTTGTCAAACTGTTTGTTTAGTGGTCAAAACGATAGTTGTTTTGGAAAGTAATGAATTGCCTTGCTGCTGACATGATTTACAGACACTTGAAAGAGAGGCGATGGGTTACGAAAACGGCTATAGTTACAGATTGGTTGCACCGATTTGAAATCCGACTTAGTCTCTGAAGAGCAGAGAAGCAGGGGAAGATTTTAGCTTGTCGGACTTTTTTCCTCAAAAACGTTCCGAAAGTGGTCAAAACGAACGTTGTTTGTGGAAGTTTGAAAAACACGTGGTAATGCAGTTACAAAAACAGCTGTACCGTAAGTTCCGTATGGAATATTTTGATTCTGCACACAGCTATGAATAGCAGAGAAGTAGACGAATATCCCATACACTCTGACTTTTTGTCTAACTTGTTGACGTATTGGTCAAAATGGACACTGTTTGCCAAAATGTTACAGAAAATGATCTTGGTGCTCTTACTTAAACTGCTGTAACTTTTGATGTGAATATAATTTCTTCTCCAAACTCCCGATTTGAGTAGCAGAGAAGTAGACGAAGCTGGGGAACTTGAAATGTTTTGTCTAAGTGGTTGCAAAGTGGAGTTATTAGCTGATTTGTGTCAAAGGGGCGGCAGGGTAGCCTAGTGGTTAGAGCGTTGGACTAGTAACCGGAAGGTTGCAAGTTCAAATCCCCGAGCTGACAAGGTACAAATCTGTCGTTCTGCCCCTGAACAGGCAGTTAACCCACTGTTCCTAGGCCGTCATTGAAAATAAGAATTTGTTCTTAACTGACTTGCCTGGTTAAATAAAGGTAAAATAAAAAAAAAAATAAAAAAAAGGTAGCTTGATTTCACTTACAGAGAATGTCAGTTGGAAGTGATGATGTCACAATGGGGCACTTTAGTATCTTGAGAAATCCAATGAAAGCGGATGGAGGACAAAAAGAGGACAAGAAAGTGAATAACGGAACAAGTATAACAGATATCAAAAATTCTATGCAAACAACTCGATCGCGACAGTTGCGGAATTGTTGATATTGGAACGGCATTTCTAGCTTAACGGTGTAGGAGGAGTGTCTCCTCATGATTTTGGCCCTGCAGCGCCTGCGAGTATCCTAGCCAACGGTATCGTTTTGGAATATCAGTATTGACACAGAGAGCTGTTAGTGAAGAGCAGGTTAGGGGTTAATTAAATCGCTCTCCCACGAGAACGGTAGACCCAATTTAAAAAGCGTTTCCGCCTTTGAGAAGCAGAGAAGTGGAGTAAGATTTTAAGCCAAACTATGTTTGTCAAACTGTTTGTTTAGTGGTCAAAACGATAGTTGTTTTGGAAAGTAATGAATTGCCTTGCTGCTGACATGATTTACAGACACTTGAAAGAGAGGCGATGGGTTACGAAAACGGCTATAGTTACAGATTGGTTGCACCGATTTGAAATCCGACTTAGTCTCTGAAGAGCAGAGAAGCAGGGGAAGATTTTAGCTTGTCGGACTTTTTTCCTCAAAAACGTTCCGAAAGTGGTCAAAACGAACGTTGTTTGTGGAAGTTTGAAAAACACGTGGTAATGCAGTTACAAAAACAGCTGTACCGTAAGTTCCGTATGGAATATTTTGATTCTGCACACAGCTATGAATAGCAGAGAAGTAGACAAATATCCCATACACTCTGACTTTTTGTCTAACTTGTTGACGTATTGGTCAAAATGGACACTGTTTGCCAAAATGTTACAGAAAATGATCTTGGTGCTCTTACTTAAACTGCTGTAACTTTTGATGTGAATATCATTTCTTCTCCAAACTCCCGATTTGAGTAGCAGAGAAGTAGACGAAGCTGGGGAACTTGAAATGTTTTGTCTAAGTGGTTGCAAAGTGGAGTTATTAGCTGATTTGTGTCAAAGCTAGCTTGATTTCACTTACAGAGAATGTCAGTTGGAAGTGATGATGTCACAATGGGGCACTTTAGTATCTTGAGAAATCCAATGAAAGCGGATGGAGGACAAAAAGAGGACAAGAAAGTGAATAACGGAACAAGTATAACAGATATCAAAAATTCTATGCAAACAACTCGATCGCGACAGTTGCGGAATTGTTGATATTGGAACGGCATTTCTAGCTTAACGGTGTAGGAGGAGTGTCTCCTCATGATTTTGGCCCTGCAGCGCCTGCGAGTATCCTAGCCAACGGTATCGTTTTGGAATATCAGTATTGACACAGAGAGCTGTTAGTGAAGAGCAGGTTAGGGGTTAATTAAATCGCTCTCCCACGAGAACGGTAGACCCAATTTAAAAAGCGTTTCCGCCTTTGAGAAGCAGAGAAGTGGAGTAAGATTTTAAGCCAAACTATGTTTGTCAAACTGTTTGTTTAGTGGTCAAAACGATAGTTGTTTTGGAAAGTAATGAATTGCCTTGCTGCTGACATGATTTACAGACACTTGAAAGAGAGGCGATGGGTTACGAAAACGGCTATAGTTACAGATTGGTTGCACCGATTTGAAATCCGACTTAGTCTCTGAAGAGCAGAGAAGCAGGGGAAGATTTTAGCTTGTCGGACTTTTTTCCTCAAAAACGTTCCGAAAGTGGTCAAAACGAACGTTGTTTGTGGAAGTTTGAAAAACACGTGGTAATGCAGTTACAAAAACAGCTGTACCGTAAGTTCCGTATGGAATATTTTGATTCTGCACACAGCTATGAATAGCAGAGAAGTAGACGAATATCCCATACACTCTGACTTTTTGTCTAACTTGTTGACGTATTGGTCAAAATGGACACTGTTTGCCAAAATGTTACAGAAAATGATCTTGGTGCTCTTACTTAAACTGCTGTAACTTTTGATGTGAATATAATTTCTTCTCCAAACTCCCGATTTGAGTAGCAGAGAAGTAGACGAAGCTGGGGAACTTGAAATGTTTTGTCTAAGTGGTTGCAAAGTGGAGTTATTAGCTGATTTGTGTCAAAGGGGCGGCAGGGTAGCCTAGTGGTTAGAGCGTTGGACTAGTAACCGGAAGGTTGCAAGTTCAAATCCCCGAGCTGACAAGGTACAAATCTGTCGTTCTGCCCCTGAACAGGCAGTTAACCCACTGTTCCTAGGCCGTCATTGAAAATAAGAATTTGTTCTTAACTGACTTGCCTGGTTAAATAAAGGTAAAATAAAAAAAAAAAAAAAAAAAAGGTAGCTTGATTTCACTTACAGAGAATGTCAGTTGGAAGTGATGATGTCACAATGGGGCACTTTAGTATCTTGAGAAATCCAATGAAAGCGGATGGAGGACAAAAAGAGGACAAGAAAGTGAATAACGGAACAAGTATAACAGATATCAAAAATTCTATGCAAACAACTCGATCGCGACAGTTGCGGAATTGTTGATATTGGAACGGCATTTCTAGCTTAACGGTGTAGGAGGAGTGTCTCCTCATGATTTTGGCCCTGCAGCGCCTGCGAGTATCCTAGCCAACGGTATCGTTTTGGAATATCAGTATTGACACAGAGAGCTGTTAGTGAAGAGCAGGTTAGGGGTTAATTAAATCGCTCTCCCACGAGAACGGTAGACCCAATTTAAAAAGCGTTTCCGCCTTTGAGAAGCAGAGAAGTGGAGTAAGATTTTAAGCCAAACTATGTTTGTCAAACTGTTTGTTTAGTGGTCAAAACGATAGTTGTTTTGGAAAGTAATGAATTGCCTTGCTGCTGACATGATTTACAGACACTTGAAAGAGAGGCGATGGGTTACGAAAACGGCTATAGTTACAGATTGGTTGCACCGATTTGAAATCCGACTTAGTCTCTGAAGAGCAGAGAAGCAGGGGAAGATTTTAGCTTGTCGGACTTTTTTCCTCAAAAACGTTCCGAAAGTGGTCAAAACGAACGTTGTTTGTGGAAGTTTGAAAAACACGTGGTAATGCAGTTACAAAAACAGCTGTACCGTAAGTTCCGTATGGAATATTTTGATTCTGCACACAGCTATGAATAGCAGAGAAGTAGACGAATATCCCATACACTCTGACTTTTTGTCTAACTTGTTGACGTATTGGTCAAAATGGACACTGTTTGCCAAAATGTTACAGAAAATGATCTTGGTGCTCTTACTTAAACTGCTGTAACTTTTGATGTGAATATAATTTCTTCTCCAAACTCCCGATTTGAGTAGCAGAGAAGTAGACGAAGCTGGGGAACTTGAAATGTTTTGTCTAAGTGGTTGCAAAGTGGAGTTATTAGCTGATTTGTGTCAAAGGGGCGGCAGGGTAGCCTAGTGGTTAGAGCGTTGGACTAGTAACCGGAAGGTTGCAAGTTCAAATCCCCGAGCTGACAAGGTACAAATCTGTCGTTCTGCCCCTGAACAGGCAGTTAACCCACTGTTCCTAGGCCGTCATTGAAAATAAGAATTTGTTCTTAACTGACTTGCCTGGTTAAATAAAGGTAAAATTAAAAAAAAAAATAAAAAAAAGGTAGCTTGATTTCACTTACAGAGAATGTCAGTTGGAAGTGATGATGTCACAATGGGGCACTTTAGTATCTTGAGAAATCCAATGAAAGCGGATGGAGGACAAAAAGAGGACAAGAAAGTGAATAACGGAACAAGTATAACAGATATCAAAAATTCTATGCAAACAACTCGATCGCGACAGTTGCGGAATTGTTGATATTGGAACGGCATTTCTAGCTTAACGGTGTAGGAGGAGTGTCTCCTCATGATTTTGGCCCTGCAGCGTCTGCGAGTATCCTAGCCAACGGTATCGTTTTGGAATATCAGTATTGACACAGAGAGCTGTTAGTGAAGAGCAGGTTAGGGGTTAATTAAATCGCTCTCCCACGAGAACGGTAGACCAAATTTAAAAAGCGTTTCCGCCTTTGAGAAGCAGAGAAGTGGAGTAAGATTTTAAGCCAAACTATGTTTGTCAAACTGTTTGTTTAGTGGTCAAAACGATAGTTGTTTTGGAAAGTAATGAATTGCCTTGCTGCTGACATGATTTACAGACACTTGAAAGAGAGGCGATGGGTTACGAAAACGGCTATAGTTACAGATTGGTTGCACCGATTTGAAATCCGACTTAGTCTCTGAAGAGCAGAGAAGCAGGGGAAGATTTTAGCTTGTCTGACTTTTTTCCTCAAAAACGTTCCAAAAGTGGTCAAAACGAACGTTGTTTGTGGAAGTTTGAAAAACACGTGGTAATGCAGTTACAAAAACAGCTGTACCGTAAGTTCCGTATGGAATATTTTGATTCTGCACACAGCTATGAATAGCAGAGAAGTAGACGAATATCCCATACACTCTGACTTTTTGTCTAACTTGTTGACGTATTGGTCAAAATGGACACTGTTTGCCAAAATGTTACAGAAAATGATCTTGGTGCTCTTACTTAAACTGCTGTAACTTTTGATGTGAATATAATTTCTTCTCCAAACTCCCGATTTGAGTAGCAGAGAAGTAGACGAAGCTGGGGAACTTAAAATGTTTTGTCTAAGTGGTTGCAAAGTGGAGTTATTAGCTGATTTGTGTCAAAGGTAGCTTGATTTCACTTACAGAGAATGTCAGTTGGAAGTGATGATGTCACAATGGGGCACTTTAGTATCTTGAGAAATCCAATGAAAGCGGATGGAGGACAAAAAGAGGACAAGAAAGTGAATAACGGAACAAGTATAACAGATATCAAAAATTCTATGCAAACAACTCGATCGCGACAGTTGCGGAATTGTTGATATTGGAACGGCATTTCTAGCTTAACGGTGTAGGAGGAGTGTCTCCTCATGATTTTGGCCCTGCAGCGTCTGCGAGTATCCTAGCCAACGGTATCGTTTTGGAATATCAGTATTGACACAGAGAGCTGTTAGTGAAGAGCAGGTTAGGGGTTAATTAAATCGCTCTCCCACGAGAACGGTAGACCCAATTTAAAAAGCGTTTCCGCCTTTGAGAAGCAGAGAAGTGGAGTAAGATTTTAAGCCAAACTATGTTTGTCAAACTGTTTGTTTAGTGGTCAAAACGATAGTTGTTTTGGAAAGTAATGAATTGCCTTGCTGCTGACATGATTTACAGACACTTGAAAGAGAGGCGATGGGTTACGAAAACGGCTATAGTTACAGATTGGTTGCACCGATTTGAAATCCGACTTAGTCTCTGAAGAGCAGAGAAGCAGGGGAAGATTTTAGCTTGTCGGACTTTTTTCCTCAAAAACGTTCCGAAAGTGGTCAAAACGAACGTTGTTTGTGGAAGTTTGAAAAACACGTGGTAATGCAGTTACAAAAACAGCTGTACCGTAAGTTCCGTATGGAATATTTTGATTCTGCACACAGCTATGAATAGCAGAGAAGTAGACGAATATCCCATACACTCTGACTTTTTGTCTAACTTGTTGACGTATTGGTCAAAATGGACACTGTTTGCCAAAATGTTACAGAAAATGATCTTGGTGCTCTTACTTAAACTGCTGTAACTTTTGATGTGAATATAATTTCTTCTCCAAACTCCCGATTTGAGTAGCAGAGAAGTAGACGAAGCTGGGGAACTTAAAATGTTTTGTCTAAGTGGTTGCAAAGTGGAGTTATTAGCTGATTTGTGTCAAAGGTAGCTTGATTTCACTTACAGAGAATGTCAGTTGGAAGTGATGATGTCACAATGGGGCACTTTAGTATCTTGAGAAATCCAATGAAAGCGGATGGAGGACAAAAAGAGGACAAGAAAGTGAATAACGGAACAAGTATAACAGATATCAAAAATTCTATGCAAACAACTCGATCGCGACAGTTGCGGAATTGTTGATATTGGAACGGCATTTCTAGCTTAACGGTGTAGGAGGAGTGTCTCCTCATGATTTTGGCCCTGCAGCGTCTGCGAGTATCCTAGCCAACGGTATCGTTTTGGAATATCAGTATTGACACAGAGAGCTGTTAGTGAAGAGCAGGTTAGGGGTTAATTAAATCGCTCTCCCACGAGAACGGTAGACCCAATTTAAAAAGCGTTTCCGCCTTTGAGAAGCAGAGAAGTGGAGTAAGATTTTAAGCCAAACTATGTTTGTCAAACTGTTTGTTTAGTGGTCAAAACGATAGTTGTTTTGGAAAGTAATGAATTGCCTTGCTGCTGACATGATTTACAGACACTTGAAAGAGAGGCGATGGGTTACGAAAACGGCTATAGTTACAGATTGGTTGCACCGATTTGAAATCCGACTTAGTCTCTGAAGAGCAGAGAAGCAGGGGAAGATTTTAGCTTGTCGGACTTTTTTCCTCAAAAACGTTCCGAAAGTGGTCAAAACGAACGTTGTTTGTGGAAGTTTGAAAAACACGTGGTAATGCAGTTACAAAAACAGCTGTACCGTAAGTTCCGTATGGAATATTTTGATTCTGCACACAGCTATGAATAGCAGAGAAGTAGACGAATATCCCATACACTCTGACTTTTTGTCTAACTTGTTGACGTATTGGTCAAAATGGACACTGTTTGCCAAAATGTTACAGAAAATGATCTTGGTGCTCTTACTTAAACTGCTGTAACTTTTGATGTGAATATCATTTCTTCTCCAAACTCCCGATTTGAGTAGCAGAGAAGTAGACGAAGCTGGGGAACTTAAAATGTTTTGTCTAAGTGGTTGCAAAGTGGAGTTATTAGCTGATTTGTGTCAAAGGTAGCTTGATTTCACTTACAGAGAATGTCAGTTGGAAGTGATGATGTCACAATGGGGCACTTTAGTATCTTGAGAAATCCAATGAAAGCGGATGGAGGACAAAAAGAGGACAAGAAAGTGAATAACGGAACAAGTATAACAGATATCAAAAATTCTATGCAAACAACTCGATCGCGACAGTTGCGGAATTGTTGATATTGGAACGGCATTTCTAGCTTAACGGTGTAGGAGGAGTGTCTCCTCATGATTTTGGCCCTGCAGCGTCTGCGAGTATCCTAGCCAACGGTATCGTTTTGGAATATCAGTATTGACACAGAGAGCTGTTAGTGAAGAGCAGGTTAGGGGTTAATTAAATCGCTCTCCCACGAGAACGGTAGACCCAATTTAAAAAGCGTTTCCGCCTTTGAGAAGCAGAGAAGTGGAGTAAGATTTTAAGCCAAACTATGTTTGTCAAACTGTTTGTTTAGTGGTCAAAACGATAGTTGTTTTGGAAAGTAATGAATTGCCTTGCTGCTGACATGATTTACAGACACTTGAAAGAGAGGCGATGGGTTACGAAAACGGCTATAGTTACAGATTGGTTGCACCGATTTGAAATCCGACTTAGTCTCTGAAGAGCAGAGAAGCAGGGGAAGATTTTAGCTTGTCGGACTTTTTTCCTCAAAAACGTTCCGAAAGTGGTCAAAACGAACGTTGTTTGTGGAAGTTTGAAAAACACGTGGTAATGCAGTTACAAAAACAGCTGTACCGTAAGTTCCGTATGGAATATTTTGATTCTGCACACAGCTATGAATAGCAGAGAAGTAGACGAATATCCCATACACTCTGACTTTTTGTCTAACTTGTTGACGTATTGGTCAAAATGGACACTGTTTGCCAAAATGTTACAGAAAATGATCTTGGTGCTCTTACTTAAACTGCTGTAACTTTTGATGTGAATATCATTTCTTCTCCAAACTCCCGATTTGAGTAGCAGAGAAGTAGACGAAGCTGGGGAACTTGAAATGTTTTGTCTAAGTGGTTGCAAAGTGGAGTTATTAGCTGATTTGTGTCAAAGCTAGCTTGATTTCACTTACAGAGAATGTCAGTTGGAAGTGATGATGTCACAATGGGGCACTTTAGTATCTTGAGAAATCCAATG
Organism: Oncorhynchus mykiss; assembly: GCF_013265735.2. Taxonomy (NCBI): domain Eukaryota; kingdom Metazoa; phylum Chordata; class Actinopteri; order Salmoniformes; family Salmonidae; genus Oncorhynchus; species Oncorhynchus mykiss. The sequence continues at coordinate 27,248 of NW_023494089.1, forward strand.
AAAGCGGATGGAGGACAAAAAGAGGACAAGAAAGTGAATAACGGAACAAGTATAACAGATATCAAAAATTCTATGCAAACAACTCGATCGCGACAGTTGCGGAATTGTTGATATTGGAACGGCATTTCTAGCTTAACGGTGTAGGAGGAGTGTCTCCTCATGATTTTGGCCCTGCAGCGCCTGCGAGTATCCTAGCCAACGGTATCGTTTTGGAATATCAGTATTGACACAGAGAGCTGTTAGTGAAGAGCAGGTTAGGGGTTAATTAAATCGCTCTCCCACGAGAACGGTAGACCCAATTTAAAAAGCGTTTCCGCCTTTGAGAAGCAGAGAAGTGGAGTAAGATTTTAAGCCAAACTATGTTTGTCAAACTGTTTGTTTAGTGGTCAAAACGATAGTTGTTTTGGAAAGTAATGAATTGCCTTGCTGCTGACATGATTTACAGACACTTGAAAGAGAGGCGATGGGTTACGAAAACGGCTATAGTTACAGATTGGTTGCACCGATTTGAAATCCGACTTAGTCTCTGAAGAGCAGAGAAGCAGGGGAAGATTTTAGCTTGTCGGACTTTTTTCCTCAAAAACGTTCCGAAAGTGGTCAAAACGAACGTTGTTTGTGGAAGTTTGAAAAACACGTGGTAATGCAGTTACAAAAACAGCTGTACCGTAAGTTCCGTATGGAATATTTTGATTCTGCACACAGCTATGAATAGCAGAGAAGTAGACGAATATCCCATACACTCTGACTTTTTGTCTAACTTGTTGACGTATTGGTCAAAATGGACACTGTTTGCCAAAATGTTACAGAAAATGATCTTGGTGCTCTTACTTAAACTGCTGTAACTTTTGATGTGAATATCATTTCTTCTCCAAACTCCCGATTTGAGTAGCAGAGAAGTAGACGAAGCTGGGGAACTTGAAATGTTTTGTCTAAGTGGTTGCAAAGTGGAGTTATTAGCTGATTTGTGTCAAAGGTAGCTTGATTTCACTTACAGAGAATGTCAGTTGGAAGTGATGATGTCACAATGGGGCACTTTAGTATCTTGAGAAATCCAATGAAAGCGGATGGAGGACAAAAAGAGGACAAGAAAGTGAATAACGGAACAAGTATAACAGATATCAAAAATTCTATGCAAACAACTCGATCGCGACAGTTGCGGAATTGTTGATATTGGAACGGCATTTCTAGCTTAACGGTGTAGGAGGAGTGTCTCCTCATGATTTTGGCCCTGCAGCGTCTGCGAGTATCCTAGCCAACGGTATCGTTTTGGAATATCAGTATTGACACAGAGAGCTGTTAGTGAAGAGCAGGTTAGGGGTTAATTAAATCGCTCTCCCACGAGAACGGTAGACCAAATTTAAAAAGCGTTTCCGCCTTTGAGAAGCAGAGAAGTGGAGTAAGATTTTAAGCCAAACTATGTTTGTCAAACTGTTTGTTTAGTGGTCAAAACGATAGTTGTTTTGGAAAGTAATGAATTGCCTTGCTGCTGACATGATTTACAGACACTTGAAAGAGAGGCGATGGGTTACGAAAACGGCTATAGTTACAGATTGGTTGCACCGATTTGAAATCCGACTTAGTCTCTGAAGAGCAGAGAAGCAGGGGAAGATTTTAGCTTGTCTGACTTTTTTCCTCAAAAACGTTCCAAAAGTGGTCAAAACGAACGTTGTTTGTGGAAGTTTGAAAAACACGTGGTAATGCAGTTACAAAAACAGCTGTACCGTAAGTTCCGTATGGAATATTTTGATTCTGCACACAGCTATGAATAGCAGAGAAGTAGACGAATATCCCATACACTCTGACTTTTTGTCTAACTTGTTGACGTATTGGTCAAAATGGACACTGTTTGCCAAAATGTTACAGAAAATGATCTTGGTGCTCTTACTTAAACTGCTGTAACTTTTGATGTGAATATCATTTCTTCTCCAAACTCCCGATTTGAGTAGCAGAGAAGTAGACGAAGCTGGGGAACTTAAAATGTTTTGTCTAAGTGGTTGCAAAGTGGAGTTATTAGCTGATTTGTGTCAAAGGTAGCTTGATTTCACTTACAGAGAATGTCAGTTGGAAGTGATGATGTCACAATGGGGCACTTTAGTATCTTGAGAAATCCAATGAAAGCGGATGGAGGACAAAAAGAGGACAAGAAAGTGAATAACGGAACAAGTATAACAGATATCAAAAATTCTATGCAAACAACTCGATCGCGACAGTTGCGGAATTGTTGATATTGGAACGGCATTTCTAGCTTAACGGTGTAGGAGGAGTGTCTCCTCATGATTTTGGCCCTGCAGCGTCTGCGAGTATCCTAGCCAACGGTATCGTTTTGGAATATCAGTATTGACACAGAGAGCTGTTAGTGAAGAGCAGGTTAGGGGTTAATTAAATCGCTCTCCCACGAGAACGGTAGACCAAATTTAAAAAGTGTTTCCGCCTTTGAGAAGCAGAGAAGTGGAGTAAGATTTTAAGCCAAACTATGTTTGTCAAACTGTTTGTTTAGTGGTCAAAACGATAGTTGTTTTGGAAAGTAATGAATTGCCTTGCTGCTGACATGATTTACAGACACTTGAAAGAGAGGCGATGGGTTACGAAAACGGCTATAGTTACAGATTGGTTGCACCGATTTGAAATCCGACTTAGTCTCTGAAGAGCAGAGAAGCAGGGGAAGATTTTAGCTTGTCGGACTTTTTTCCTCAAAAACGTTCCGAAAGTGGTCAAAACGAACGTTGTTTGTGGAAGTTTGAAAAACACGTGGTAATGCAGTTACAAAAACCAGCTGTACCGTAAGTTCCGTATGGAATATTTTGATTCTGCACACAGCTATGAATAGCAGAGAAGTAGACGAATATCCCATACACTCTGACTTTTTGTCTAACTTGTTGACGTATTGGTCAAAATGGACACTGTTTGCCAAAATGTTACAGAAAATGATCTTGGTGCTCTTACTTAAACTGCTGTAACTTTTGATGTGAATATCATTTCTTCTCCAAACTCCCGATTTGAGTAGCAGAGAAGTAGACGAAGCTGGGGAACTTGAAATGTTTTGTCTAAGTGGTTGCAAAGTGGAGTTATTAGCTGATTTGTGTCAAAGGTAGCTTGATTTCACTTACAGAGAATGTCAGTTGGAAGTGATGATGTCACAATGGGGCACTTTAGTATCTTGAGAAATCCAATGAAAGCGGATGGAGGACAAAAAGAGGACAAGAAAGTGAATAACGGAACAAGTATAACAGATATCAAAAATTCTATGCAAACAACTCGATCGCGACAGTTGCGGAATTGTTGATATTGGAACGGCATTTCTAGCTTAACGGTGTAGGAGGAGTGTCTCCTCATGATTTTGGCCCTGCAGCGTCTGCGAGTATCCTAGCCAACGGTATCGTTTTGGAATATCAGTATTGACACAGAGAGCTGTTAGTGAAGAGCAGGTTAGGGGTTAATTAAATCGCTCTCCCACGAGAACGGTAGACCAAATTTAAAAAGTGTTTCCGCCTTTGAGAAGCAGAGAAGTGGAGTAAGATTTTAAGCCAAACTATGTTTGTCAAACTGTTTGTTTAGTGGTCAAAACGATAGTTGTTTTGGAAAGTAATGAATTGCCTTGCTGCTGACATGATTTACAGACACTTGAAAGAGAGGCGATGGGTTACGAAAACGGCTATAGTTACAGATTGGTTGCACCGATTTGAAATCCGACTTAGTCTCTGAAGAGCAGAGAAGCAGGGGAAGATTTTAGCTTGTCGGACTTTTTTCCTCAAAAACGTTCCGAAAGTGGTCAAAACGAACGTTGTTTGTGGAAGTTTGAAAAACACGTGGTAATGCAGTTACAAAAACCAGCTGTACCGTAAGTTCCGTATGGAATATTTTGATTCTGCACACAGCTATGAATAGCAGAGAAGTAGACGAATATCCCATACACTCTGACTTTTTGTCTAACTTGTTGACGTATTGGTCAAAATGGACACTGTTTGCCAAAATGTTACAGAAAATGATCTTGGTGCTCTTACTTAAACTGCTGTAACTTTTGATGTGAATATCATTTCTTCTCCAAACTCCCGATTTGAGTAGCAGAGAAGTAGACGAAGCTGGGGAACTTGAAATGTTTTGTCTAAGTGGTTGCAAAGTGGAGTTATTAGCTGATTTGTGTCAAAGGTAGCTTGATTTCACTTACAGAGAATGTCAGTTGGAAGTGATGATGTCACAATGGGGCACTTTAGTATCTTGAGAAATCCAATGAAAGCGGATGGAGGACAAAAAGAGGACAAGAAAGTGAATAACGGAACAAGTATAACAGATATCAAAAATTCTATGCAAACAACTCGATCGCGACAGTTGCGGAATTGTTGATATTGGAACGGCATTTCTAGCTTAACGGTGTAGGAGGAGTGTCTCCTCATGATTTTGGCCCTGCAGCGTCTGCGAGTATCCTAGCCAACGGTATCGTTTTGGAATATCAGTATTGACACAGAGAGCTGTTAGTGAAGAGCAGGTGAGGGGTTAATTAAATCGCTCTCCCACGAGAACGGTAGACCCAATTTAAAAAGCGTTTCCGACTTTGAGAAGCAGAGAAGTGGAGTAAGATTTTAAGCCAAACTATGTTTGTCAAACGGTTTGTTTAGTGGTCAAAACGATAGTTGTTTTGGAAAGTAATGAATTGCCTTGCTGCTGACATGATTTACAGACACTTGAAAGAGAGGCGATGGGTTACGAAAACGGCTATAGTTACAGATTGGTTGCACCGATTTGAAATCCGACTTAGTCTCTGAAGAGCAGAGAAGCAGGGGAAGATTTTAGCTTGTCGGACTTTTTTCCTCAAAAACGTTCCGAAAGTGGTCAAAACGAACGTTGTTTGTGGAAGTTTGAAAAACACGTGGTAATGCAGTTACAAAAACAGCTGTACCGTAAGTTCCGTATGGAATATTTTGATTCTGCACACAGCTATGAATAGCAGAGAAGTAGACGAATATCCCATACACTCTGACTTTTTGTCTAACTTGTTGACGTATTGGTCAAAATGGACACTGTTTGCCAAACTGTTACAGAAAATGATCTTGGTGCTCTTACTTAAACTGCTGTAACTTTTGATGTGAATATAATTTCTTCTCCAAACTCCCGATTTGAGTAGCAGAGAAGTAGACGAAGCTGGGGAACTTAAAATGTTTTGTCTAAGTGGTTGCAAAGTGGAGTTATTAGCTGATTTGTGTCAAAGGTAGCTTGATTTCACTTACAGAGAATGTCAGTTGGAAGTGATGATGTCACAATGGGGCACTTTAGTATCTTGAGAAATCCAATGAAAGCGGATGGAGGACAAAAAGAGGACAAGAAAGTGAATAACGGAACAAGTATAACAGATATCAAAAATTCTATGCAAACAACTCGATCGCGACAGTTGCGGAATTGTTGATATTGGAACGGCATTTCTAGCTTAACGGTGTAGGAGGAGTGTCTCCTCATGATTTTGGCCCTGCAGCGTCTGCGAGTATCCTAGCCAACGGTATCGTTTTGGAATATCAGTATTGACACAGAGAGCTGTTAGTGAAGAGCAGGTGAGGGGTTAATTAAATCGCTCTCCCACGAGAACGGTAGACCCAATTTAAAAAGCGTTTCCGACTTTGAGAAGCAGAGAAGTGGAGTAAGATTTTAAGCCAAACTATGTTTGTCAAACGGTTTGTTTAGTGGTCAAAACGATAGTTGTTTTGGAAAGTAATGAATTGCCTTGCTGCTGACATGATTTACAGACACTTGAAAGAGAGGCGATGGGTTACGAAAACGGCTATAGTTACAGATTGGTTGCACCGATTTGAAATCCGACTTAGTCTCTGAAGAGCAGAGAAGCAGGGGAAGATTTTAGCTTGTCTGACTTTTTTCCTCAAAAACGTTCCAAAAGTGGTCAAAACGAACGTTGTTTGTGGAAGTTTGAAAAACACGTGGTAATGCAGTTACAAAAACAGCTGTACCGTAAGTTCCGTATGGAATATTTTGATTCTGCACACAGCTATGAATAGCAGAGAAGTAGACGAATATCCCATACACTCTGACTTTTTGTCTAACTTGTTGACGTATTGGTCAAAATGGACACTGTTTGCCAAAATGTTACAGAAAATGATCTTGGTGCTCTTACTTAAACTGCTGTAACTTTTGATGTGAATATCATTTCTTCTCCAAACTCCCGATTTGAGTAGCAGAGAAGTAGACGAAGCTGGGGAACTTGAAATGTTTTGTCTAAGTGGTTGCAAAGTGGAGTTATAAGCTGATTTGTGTCAAAGGTAGCTTGATTTCACTTACAGAGAATGTCAGTTGGAAGTGATGATGTCACAATGGGGCACTTTAGTATCTTGAGAAATCCAATGAAAGCGGATGGAGGACAAAAAGAGGACAAGAAAGTGAATAACGGAACAAGTATAACAGATATCAAAAATTCTATGCAAACAACTCGATCGCGACAGTTGCGGAATTGTTGATATTGGAACGGCATTTCTAGCTTAACGGTGTAGGAGGAGTGTCTCCTCATGATTTTGGCCCTGCAGCGTCTGCGAGTATCCTAGCCAACGGTATCGTTTTGGAATATCAGTATTGACACAGAGAGCTGTTAGTGAAGAGCAGGTGAGGGGTTAATTAAATCGCTCTCCCACGAGAACGGTAGACCCAATTTAAAAAGCGTTTCCGACTTTGAGAAGCAGAGAAGTGGAGTAAGATTTTAAGCCAAACTATGTTTGTCAAACGGTTTGTTTAGTGGTCAAAACGATAGTTGTTTTGGAAAGTAATGAATTGCCTTGCTGCTGACATGATTTACAGACACTTGAAAGAGAGGCGATGGGTTACGAAAACGGCTATAGTTACAGATTGGTTGCACCGATTTGAAATCCGACTTAGTCTCTGAAGAGCAGAGAAGCAGGGGAAGATTTTAGCTTGTCTGACTTTTTTCCTCAAAAACGTTCCAAAAGTGGTCAAAACGAACGTTGTTTGTGGAAGTTTGAAAAACACGTGGTAATGCAGTTACAAAAACAGCTGTACCGTAAGTTCCGTATGGAATATTTTGATTCTGCACACAGCTATGAATAGCAGAGAAGTAGACGAATATCCCATACACTCTGACTTTTTGTCTAACTTGTTGACGTATTGGTCAAAATGGACACTGTTTGCCAAAATGTTACAGAAAATGATCTTGGTGCTCTTACTTAAACTGCTGTAACTTTTGATGTGAATATCATTTCTTCTCCAAACTCCCGATTTGAGTAGCAGAGAAGTAGACGAAGCTGGGGAACTTGAAATGTTTTGTCTAAGTGGTTGCAAAGTGGAGTTATTAGCTGATTTGTGTCAAAGGTAGCTTGATTTCACTTACAGAGAATGTCAGTTGGAAGTGATGATGTCACAATGGGGCACTTTAGTATCTTGAGAAATCCAATGAAAGCGGATGGAGGACAAAAAGAGGACAAGAAAGTGAATAACGGAACAAGTATAACAGATATCAAAAATTCTATGCAAACAACTCGATCGCGACAGTTGCGGAATTGTTGATATTGGAACGGCATTTCTAGCTTAACGGTGTAGGAGGAGTGTCTCCTCATGATTTTGGCCCTGCAGCGTCTGCGAGTATCCTAGCCAACGGTATCGTTTTGGAATATCAGTATTGACACAGAGAGCTGTTAGTGAAGAGCAGGTTAGGGGTTAATTAAATCGCTCTCCCACGAGAACGGTAGACCCAATTTAAAAAGCGTTTCCGCCTTTGAGAAGCAGAGAAGTGGAGTAAGATTTTAAGCCAAACTATGTTTGTCAAACTGTTTGTTTAGTGGTCAAAACGATAGTTGTTTTGGAAAGTAATGAATTGCCTTGCTGCTGACATGATTTACAGACACTTGAAAGAGAGGCGATGGGTTACGAAAACGGCTATAGTTACAGATTGGTTGCACCGATTTGAAATCCGACTTAGTCTCTGAAGAGCAGAGAAGCAGGGGAAGATTTTAGCTTGTCGGACTTTTTTCCTCAAAAACGTTCCGAAAGTGGTCAAAACGAACGTTGTTTGTGGAAGTTTGAAAAACACGTGGTAATGCAGTTACAAAAACAGCTGTACCGTAAGTTCCGTATGGAATATTTTGATTCTGCACACAGCTATGAATAGCAGAGAAGTAGACGAATATCCCATACACTCTGACTTTTTGTCTAACTTGTTGACGTATTGGTCAAAATGGACACTGTTTGCCAAAATGTTACAGAAAATGATCTTGGTGCTCTTACTTAAACTGCTGTAACTTTTGATGTGAATATCATTTCTTCTCCAAACTCCCGATTTGAGTAGCAGAGAAGTAGATATCAGATATCAAAAATTCTATGCAAACAACTCGATCGCGACAGTTGCGGAATTGTTGATATTGGAACAGCATTTCTAGCTTAACGGTGTAGGAGGAGTGTCTCCTCATGATTTTGGCCCTGCAGCGTCTGCGAGTATCCTAGCCAACGGTATCGTTTTGGAATATCAGTATTGACACAGAGAGCTGTTAGTGAAGAGCAGGTGAGGGGTTAATTAAATCGCTCTCCCACGAGAACGGTAGACCCAATTTAAAAAGCGTTTCCGACTTTGAGAAGCAGAGAAGTGGAGTAAGATTTTAAGCCAAACTATGTTTGTCAAACGGTTTGTTTAGTGGTCAAAACGATAGTTGTTTTGGAAAGTAATGAATTGCCTTGCTGCTGACATGATTTACAGACACTTGAAAGAGAGGCGATGGGTTACGAAAACGGCTATAGTTACAGATTGGTTGCACCGATTTGAAATCCGACTTAGTCTCTGAAGAGCAGAGAAGCAGGGGAAGATTTTAGCTTGTCTGACTTTTTTCCTCAAAAACGTTCCAAAAGTGGTCAAAACGAACGTTGTTTGTGGAAGTTTGAAAAACACGTGGTAATGCAGTTACAAAAACAGCTGTACCGTAAGTTCCGTATGGAATATTTTGATTCTGCACACAGCTATGAATAGCAGAGAAGTAGACGAATATCCCATACACTCTGACTTTTTGTCTAACTTGTTGACGTATTGGTCAAAATGGACACTGTTTGCCAAAATGTTACAGAAAATGATCTTGGTGCTCTTACTTAAACTGCTGTAACTTTTGATGTGAATATAATTTCTTCTCCAAACTCCCGATTTGAGTAGCAGAGAAGTAGACGAAGCTGGGGAACTTAAAATGTTTTGTCTAAGTGGTTGCAAAGTGGAGTTATTAGCTGATTTGTGTCAAAGGTAGCTTGATTTCACTTACAGAGAATGTCAGTTGGAAGTGATGATGTCACAATGGGGCACTTTAGTATCTTGAGAAATCCAATGAAAGCGGATGGAGGACAAAAAGAGGACAAGAAAGTGAATAACGGAACAAGTATAACAGATATCAAAAATTCTATGCAAACAACTCGATCGCGACAGTTGCGGAATTGTTGATATTGGAACGGCATTTCTAGCTTAACGGTGTAGGAGGAGTGTCTCCTCATGATTTTGGCCCTGCAGCGTCTGCGAGTATCCTAGCCAACGGTATCGTTTTGGAATATCAGTATTGACACAGAGAGCTGTTAGTGAAGAGCAGGTTAGGGGTTAATTAAATCGCTCTCCCACGAGAACGGTAGACCCAATTTAAAAAGCGTTTCCGCCTTTGAGAAGCAGAGAAGTGGAGTAAGATTTTAAGCCAAACTATGTTTGTCAAACTGTTTGTTTAGTGGTCAAAACGATAGTTGTTTTGGAAAGTAATGAATTGCCTTGCTGCTGACATGATTTACAGACACTTGAAAGAGAGGCGATGGGTTACGAAAACGGCTATAGTTACAGATTGGTTGCACCGATTTGAAATCCGACTTAGTCTCTGAAGAGCAGAGAAGCAGGGAAAGATTTTAGCTTGTCGGACTTTTTTCCTCAAAAACGTTCCGAAAGTGGTCAAAACGAACGTTGTTTGTGGAAGTTTGAAAAACACGTGGTAATGCAGTTACAAAAACAGCTGTACCGTAAGTTCCGTATGGAATATTTTGATTCTGCACACAGCTATGAATAGCAGAGAAGTAGACGAATATCCCATACACTCTGACTTTTTGTCTAACTTGTTGACGTATTGGTCAAAATGGACACTGTTTGCCAAAATGTTACAGAAAATGATCTTGGTGCTCTTACTTAAACTGCTGTAACTTTTGATGTGAATATCATTTCTTCTCCAAACTCCCGATTTGAGTAGCAGAGAAGTAGATATCAGATATCAAAAATTCTATGCAAACAACTCGATCGCGACAGTTGCGGAATTGTTGATATTGGAACAGCATTTCTAGCTTAACGGTGTAGGAGGAGTGTCTCCTCATGATTTTGGCCCTGCAGCGTCTGCGAGTATCCTAGCCAACGGTATCGTTTTGGAATATCAGTATTGACACAGAGAGCTGTTAGTGAAGAGCAGGTGAGGGGTTAATTAAATCGCTCTCCCACGAGAACGGTAGACCCAATTTAAAAAGCGTTTCCGACTTTGAGAAGCAGAGAAGTGGAGTAAGATTTTAAGCCAAACTATGTTTGTCAAACGGTTTGTTTAGTGGTCAAAACGATAGTTGTTTTGGAAAGTAATGAATTGCCTTGCTGCTGACATGATTTACAGACACTTGAAAGAGAGGCGATGGGTTACGAAAACGGCTATAGTTACAGATTGGTTGCACCGATTTGAAATCCGACTTAGTCTCTGAAGAGCAGAGAAGCAGGGGAAGATTTTAGCTTGTCGGACTTTTTTCCTCAAAAACGTTCCAAAAGTGGTCAAAACGAACGTTGTTTGTGGAAGTTTGAAAAACACGTGGTAATGCAGTTACAAAAACAGCTGTACCGTAAGTTCCGTATGGAATATTTTGATTCTGCACACAGCTATGAATAGCAGAGAAGTAGACGAATATCCCATACACTCTGACTTTTTGTCTAACTTGTTGACGTATTGGTCAAAATGGACACTGTTTGCCAAAATGTTACAGAAAATGATCTTGGTGCTCTTACTTAAACTGCTGTAACTTTTGATGTGAATATAATTTCTTCTCCAAACTCCCGATTTGAGTAGCAGAGAAGTAGACGAAGCTGGGGAACTTAAAATGTTTTGTCTAAGTGGTTGCAAAGTGGAGTTATTAGCTGATTTGTGTCAAAGGTAGCTTGATTTCACTTACAGAGAATGTCAGTTGGAAGTGATGATGTCACAATGGGGCACTTTAGTATCTTGAGAAATCCAATGAAAGCGGATGGAGGACAAAAAGAGGACAAGAAAGTGAATAACGGAACAAGTATAACAGATATCAAAAATTCTATGCAAACAACTCGATCGCGACAGTTGCGGAATTGTTGATATTGGAACGGCATTTCTAGCTTAACGGTGTAGGAGGAGTGTCTCCTCATGATTTTGGCCCTGCAGCGTCTGCGAGTATCCTAGCCAACGGTATCGTTTTGGAATATCAGTATTGACACAGAGAGCTGTTAGTGAAGAGCAGGTTAGGGGTTAATTAAATCGCTCTCCCACGAGAACGGTAGACCCAATTTAAAAAGCGTTTCCGCCTTTGAGAAGCAGAGAAGTGGAGTAAGATTTTAAGCCAAACTATGTTTGTCAAACTGTTTGTTTAGTGGTCAAAACGATAGTTGTTTTGGAAAGTAATGAATTGCCTTGCTGCTGACATGATTTACAGACACTTGAAAGAGAGGCGATGGGTTACGAAAACGGCTATAGTTACAGATTGGTTGCACCGATTTGAAATCCGACTTAGTCTCTGAAGAGCAGAGAAGCAGGGGAAGATTTTAGCTTGTCGGACTTTTTTCCTCAAAAACGTTCCGAAAGTGGTCAAAACGAACGTTGTTTGTGGAAGTTTGAAAAACACGTGGTAATGCAGTTACAAAAACAGCTGTACCGTAAGTTCCGTATGGAATATTTTGATTCTGCACACAGCTATGAATAGCAGAGAAGTAGACGAATATCCCATACACTCTGACTTTTTGTCTAACTTGTTGACGTATTGGTCAAAATGGACACTGTTTGCCAAAATGTTACAGAAAATGATCTTGGTGCTCTTACTTAAACTGCTGTAACTTTTGATGTGAATATCATTTCTTCTCCAAACTCCCGATTTGAGTAGCAGAGAAGTAGATATCAGATATCAAAAATTCTATGCAAACAACTCGATCGCGACAGTTGCGGAATTGTTGATATTGGAACAGCATTTCTAGCTTAACGGTGTAGGAGGAGTGTCTCCTCATGATTTTGGCCCTGCAGCGTCTGCGAGTATCCTAGCCAACGGTATCGTTTTGGAATATCAGTATTGACACAGAGAGCTGTTAGTGAAGAGCAGGTGAGGGGTTAATTAAATCGCTCTCCCACGAGAACGGTAGACCCAATTTAAAAAGCGTTTCCGACTTTGAGAAGCAGAGAAGTGGAGTAAGATTTTAAGCCAAACTATGTTTGTCAAACGGTTTGTTTAGTGGTCAAAACGATAGTTGTTTTGGAAAGTAATGAATTGCCTTGCTGCTGACATGATTTACAGACACTTGAAAGAGAGGCGATGGGTTACGAAAACGGCTATAGTTACAGATTGGTTGCACCGATTTGAAATCCGACTTAGTCTCTGAAGAGCAGAGAAGCAGGGGAAGATTTTAGCTTGTCTGACTTTTTTCCTCAAAAACGTTCCAAAAGTGGTCAAAACGAACGTTGTTTGTGGAAGTTTGAAAAACACGTGGTAATGCAGTTACAAAAACAGCTGTACCGTAAGTTCCGTATGGAATATTTTGATTCTGCACACAGCTATGAATAGCAGAGAAGTAGACGAATATCCCATACACTCTGACTTTTTGTCTAACTTGTTGACGTATTGGTCAAAATGGACACTGTTTGCCAAAATGTTACAGAAAATGATCTTGGTGCTCTTACTTAAACTGCTGTAACTTTTGATGTGAATATAATTTCTTCTCCAAACTCCCGATTTGAGTAGCAGAGAAGTAGACGAAGCTGGGGAACTTAAAATGTTTTGTCTAAGTGGTTGCAAAGTGGAGTTATTAGCTGATTTGTGTCAAAGGTAGCTTGATTTCACTTACAGAGAATGTCAGTTGGAAGTGATGATGTCACAATGGGGCACTTTAGTATCTTGAGAAATCCAATGAAAGCGGATGGAGGACAAAAAGAGGACAAGAAAGTGAATAACGGAACAAGTATAACAGATATCAAAAATTCTATGCAAACAACTCGATCGCGACAGTTGCGGAATTGTTGATATTGGAACGGCATTTCTAGCTTAACGGTGTAGGAGGAGTGTCTCCTCATGATTTTGGCCCTGCAGCGTCTGCGAGTATCCTAGCCAACGGTATCGTTTTGGAATATCAGTATTGACACAGAGAGCTGTTAGTGAAGAGCAGGTTAGGGGTTAATTAAATCGCTCTCCCACGAGAACGGTAGACCCAATTTAAAAAGCGTTTCCGCCTTTGAGAAGCAGAGAAGTGGAGTAAGATTTTAAGCCAAACTATGTTTGTCAAACTGTTTGTTTAGTGGTCAAAACGATAGTTGTTTTGGAAAGTAATGAATTGCCTTGCTGCTGACATGATTTACAGACACTTGAAAGAGAGGCGATGGGTTACGAAAACGGCTATAGTTACAGATTGGTTGCACCGATTTGAAATCCGACTTAGTCTCTGAAGAGCAGAGAAGCAGGGGAAGATTTTAGCTTGTCGGACTTTTTTCCTCAAAAACGTTCCGAAAGTGGTCAAAACGAACGTTGTTTGTGGAAGTTTGAAAAACACGTGGTAATGCAGTTACAAAAACAGCTGTACCGTAAGTTCCGTATGGAATATTTTGATTCTGCACACAGCTATGAATAGCAGAGAAGTAGACGAATATCCCATACACTCTGACTTTTTGTCTAACTTGTTGACGTATTGGTCAAAATGGACACTGTTTGCCAAAATGTTACAGAAAATGATCTTGGTGCTCTTACTTAAACTGCTGTAACTTTTGATGTGAATATCATTTCTTCTCCAAACTCCCGATTTGAGTAGCAGAGAAGTAGATATCAGATATCAAAAATTCTATGCAAACAACTCGATCGCGACAGTTGCGGAATTGTTGATATTGGAACAGCATTTCTAGCTTAACGGTGTAGGAGGAGTGTCTCCTCATGATTTTGGCCCTGCAGCGTCTGCGAGTATCCTAGCCAACGGTATCGTTTTGGAATATCAGTATTGACACAGAGAGCTGTTAGTGAAGAGCAGGTGAGGGGTTAATTAAATCGCTCTCCCACGAGAACGGTAGACCCAATTTAAAAAGCGTTTCCGACTTTGAGAAGCAGAGAAGTGGAGTAAGATTTTAAGCCAAACTATGTTTGTCAAACGGTTTGTTTAGTGGTCAAAACGATAGTTGTTTTGGAAAGTAATGAATTGCCTTGCTGCTGACATGATTTACAGACACTTGAAAGAGAGGCGATGGGTTACGAAAACGGCTATAGTTACAGATTGGTTGCACCGATTTGAAATCCGACTTAGTCTCTGAAGAGCAGAGAAGCAGGGGAAGATTTTAGCTTGTCTGACTTTTTTCCTCAAAAACGTTCCAAAAGTGGTCAAAACGAACGTTGTTTGTGGAAGTTTGAAAAACACGTGGTAATGCAGTTACAAAAACAGCTGTACCGTAAGTTCCGTATGGAATATTTTGATTCTGCACACAGCTATGAATAGCAGAGAAGTAGACGAATATCCCATACACTCTGACTTTTTGTCTAACTTGTTGACGTATTGGTCAAAATGGACACTGTTTGCCAAAATGTTACAGAAAATGATCTTGGTGCTCTTACTTAAACTGCTGTAACTTTTGATGTGAATATAATTTCTTCTCCAAACTCCCGATTTGAGTAGCAGAGAAGTAGACGAAGCTGGGGAACTTAAAATGTTTTGTCTAAGTGGTTGCAAAGTGGAGTTATTAGCTGATTTGTGTCAAAGGTAGCTTGATTTCACTTACAGAGAATGTCAGTTGGAAGTGATGATGTCACAATGGGGCACTTTAGTATCTTGAGAAATCCAATGAAAGCGGATGGAGGACAAAAAGAGGACAAGAAAGTGAATAACGGAACAAGTATAACAGATATCAAAAATTCTATGCAAACAACTCGATCGCGACAGTTGCGGAATTGTTGATATTGGAACGGCATTTCTAGCTTAACGGTGTAGGAGGAGTGTCTCCTCATGATTTTGGCCCTGCAGCGTCTGCGAGTATCCTAGCCAACGGTATCGTTTTGGAATATCAGTATTGACACAGAGAGCTGTTAGTGAAGAGCAGGTTAGGGGTTAATTAAATCGCTCTCCCACGAGAACGGTAGACCCAATTTAAAAAGCGTTTCCGCCTTTGAGAAGCAGAGAAGTGGAGTAAGATTTTAAGCCAAACTATGTTTGTCAAACTGTTTGTTTAGTGGTCAAAACGATAGTTGTTTTGGAAAGTAATGAATTGCCTTGCTGCTGACATGATTTACAGACACTTGAAAGAGAGGCGATGGGTTACGAAAACGGCTATAGTTACAGATTGGTTGCACCGATTTGAAATCCGACTTAGTCTCTGAAGAGCAGAGAAGCAGGGGAAGATTTTAGCTTGTCGGACTTTTTTCCTCAAAAACGTTCCGAAAGTGGTCAAAACGAACGTTGTTTGTGGAAGTTTGAAAAACACGTGGTAATGCAGTTACAAAAACAGCTGTACCGTAAGTTCCGTATGGAATATTTTGATTCTGCACACAGCTATGAATAGCAGAGAAGTAGACGAATATCCCATACACTCTGACTTTTTGTCTAACTTGTTGACGTATTGGTCAAAATGGACACTGTTTGCCAAAATGTTACAGAAAATGATCTTGGTGCTCTTACTTAAACTGCTGTAACTTTTGATGTGAATATCATTTCTTCTCCAAACTCCCGATTTGAGTAGCAGAGAAGTAGACGAAGCTGGGGAACTTGAAATGTTTTGTCTAAGTGGTTGCAAAGTGGAGTTATTAGCTGATTTGTGTCAAAGCTAGCTTGATTTCACTTACAGAGAATGTCAGTTGGAAGTGATGATGTCACAATGGGGCACTTTAGTATCTTGAGAAATCCAATGAAAGCGGATGGAGGACAAAAAGAGGACAAGAAAGTGAATAACGGAACAAGTATAACAGATATCAAAAATTCTATGCAAACAACTCGATCGCGACAGTTGCGGAATTGTTGATATTGGAACGGCATTTCTAGCTTAACGGTGTAGGAGGAGTGTCTCCTCATGATTTTGGCCCTGCAGCGCCTGCGAGTATCCTAGCCAACGGTATCGTTTTGGAATATCAGTATTGACACAGAGAGCTGTTAGTGAAGAGCAGGTTAGGGGTTAATTAAATCGCTCTCCCACGAGAACGGTAGACCCAATTTAAAAAGCGTTTCCGCCTTTGAGAAGCAGAGAAGTGGAGTAAGATTTTAAGCCAAACTATGTTTGTCAAACTGTTTGTTTAGTGGTCAAAACGATAGTTGTTTTGGAAAGTAATGAATTGCCTTGCTGCTGACATGATTTACAGACACTTGAAAGAGAGGCGATGGGTTACGAAAACGGCTATAGTTACAGATTGGTTGCACCGATTTGAAATCCGACTTAGTCTCTGAAGAGCAGAGAAGCAGGGGAAGATTTTAGCTTGTCGGACTTTTTTCCTCAAAAACGTTCCGAAAGTGGTCAAAACGAACGTTGTTTGTGGAAGTTTGAAAAACACGTGGTAATGCAGTTACAAAAACAGCTGTACCGTAAGTTCCGTATGGAATATTTTGATTCTGCACACAGCTATGAATAGCAGAGAAGTAGACGAATATCCCATACACTCTGACTTTTTGTCTAACTTGTTGACGTATTGGTCAAAATGGACACTGTTTGCCAAAATGTTACAGAAAATGATCTTGGTGCTCTTACTTAAACTGCTGTAACTTTTGATGTGAATATCATTTCTTCTCCAAACTCCCGATTTGAGTAGCAGAGAAGTAGACGAAGCTGGGGAACTTGAAATGTTTTGTCTAAGTGGTTGCAAAGTGGAGTTATTAGCTGATTTGTGTCAAAGGTAGCTTGATTTCACTTACAGAGAATGTCAGTTGGAAGTGATGATGTCACAATGGGGCACTTTAGTATCTTGAGAAATCCAATGAAAGCGGATGGAGGACAAAAAGAGGACAAGAAAGTGAATAACGGAACAAGTATAACAGATATCAAAAATTCTATGCAAACAACTCGATCGCGACAGTTGCGGAATTGTTGATATTGGAACGGCATTTCTAGCTTAACGGTGTAGGAGGAGTGTCTCCTCATGATTTTGGCCCTGCAGCGTCTGCGAGTATCCTAGCCAACGGTATCGTTTTGGAATATCAGTATTGACACAGAGAGCTGTTAGTGAAGAGCAGGTTAGGGGTTAATTAAATCGCTCTCCCACGAGAACGGTAGACCAAATTTAAAAAGCGTTTCCGCCTTTGAGAAGCAGAGAAGTGGAGTAAGATTTTAAGCCAAACTATGTTTGTCAAACTGTTTGTTTAGTGGTCAAAACGATAGTTGTTTTGGAAAGTAATGAATTGCCTTGCTGCTGACATGATTTACAGACACTTGAAAGAGAGGCGATGGGTTACGAAAACGGCTATAGTTACAGATTGGTTGCACCGATTTGAAATCCGACTTAGTCTCTGAAGAGCAGAGAAGCAGGGGAAGATTTTAGCTTGTCTGACTTTTTTCCTCAAAAACGTTCCAAAAGTGGTCAAAACGAACGTTGTTTGTGGAAGTTTGAAAAACACGTGGTAATGCAGTTACAAAAACAGCTGTACCGTAAGTTCCGTATGGAATATTTTGATTCTGCACACAGCTATGAATAGCAGAGAAGTAGACGAATATCCCATACACTCTGACTTTTTGTCTAACTTGTTGACGTATTGGTCAAAATGGACACTGTTTGCCAAAATGTTACAGAAAATGATCTTGGTGCTCTTACTTAAACTGCTGTAACTTTTGATGTGAATATAATTTCTTCTCCAAACTCCCGATTTGAGTAGCAGAGAAGTAGACGAAGCTGGGGAACTTAAAATGTTTTGTCTAAGTGGTTGCAAAGTGGAGTTATTAGCTGATTTGTGTCAAAGGTAGCTTGATTTCACTTACAGAGAATGTCAGTTGGAAGTGATGATGTCACAATGGGGCACTTTAGTATCTTGAGAAATCCAATGAAAGCGGATGGAGGACAAAAAGAGGACAAGAAAGTGAATAACGGAACAAGTATAACAGATATCAAAAATTCTATGCAAACAACTCGATCGCGACAGTTGCGGAATTGTTGATATTGGAACGGCATTTCTAGCTTAACGGTGTAGGAGGAGTGTCTCCTCATGATTTTGGCCCTGCAGCGTCTGCGAGTATCCTAGCCAACGGTATCGTTTTGGAATATCAGTATTGACACAGAGAGCTGTTAGTGAAGAGCAGGTTAGGGGTTAATTAAATCGCTCTCCCACGAGAACGGTAGACCCAATTTAAAAAGCGTTTCCGCCTTTGAGAAGCAGAGAAGTGGAGTAAGATTTTAAGCCAAACTATGTTTGTCAAACTGTTTGTTTAGTGGTCAAAACGATAGTTGTTTTGGAAAGTAATGAATTGCCTTGCTGCTGACATGATTTACAGACACTTGAAAGAGAGGCGATGGGTTACGAAAACGGCTATAGTTACAGATTGGTTGCACCGATTTGAAATCCGACTTAGTCTCTGAAGAGCAGAGAAGCAGGGGAAGATTTTAGCTTGTCGGACTTTTTTCCTCAAAAACGTTCCGAAAGTGGTCAAAACGAACGTTGTTTGTGGAAGTTTGAAAAACACGTGGTAATGCAGTTACAAAAACAGCTGTACCGTAAGTTCCGTATGGAATATTTTGATTCTGCACACAGCTATGAATAGCAGAGAAGTAGACGAATATCCCATACACTCTGACTTTTTGTCTAACTTGTTGACGTATTGGTCAAAATGGACACTGTTTGCCAAAATGTTACAGAAAATGATCTTGGTGCTCTTACTTAAACTGCTGTAACTTTTGATGTGAATATCATTTCTTCTCCAAACTCCCGATTTGAGTAGCAGAGAAGTAGACGAAGCTGGGGAACTTGAAATGTTTTGTCTAAGTGGTTGCAAAGTGGAGTTATTAGCTGATTTGTGTCAAAGGTAGCTTGATTTCACTTACAGAGAATGTCAGTTGGAAGTGATGATGTCACAATGGGGCACTTTAGTATCTTGAGAAATCCAATGAAAGCGGATGGAGGACAAAAAGAGGACAAGAAAGTGAATAACGGAACAAGTATAACAGATATCAAAAATTCTATGCAAACAACTCGATCGCGACAGTTGCGGAATTGTTGATATTGGAACGGCATTTCTAGCTTAACGGTGTAGGAGGAGTGTCTCCTCATGATTTTGGCCCTGCAGCGTCTGCGAGTATCCTAGCCAACGGTATCGTTTTGGAATATCAGTATTGACACAGAGAGCTGTTAGTGAAGAGCAGGTTAGGGGTTAATTAAATCGCTCTCCCACGAGAACGGTAGACCAAATTTAAAAAGCGTTTCCGCCTTTGAGAAGCAGAGAAGTGGAGTAAGATTTTAAGCCAAACTATGTTTGTCAAACTGTTTGTTTAGTGGTCAAAACGATAGTTGTTTTGGAAAGTAATGAATTGCCTTGCTGCTGACATGATTTACAGACACTTGAAAGAGAGGCGATGGGTTACGAAAACGGCTATAGTTACAGATTGGTTGCACCGATTTGAAATCCGACTTAGTCTCTGAAGAGCAGAGAAGCAGGGGAAGATTTTAGCTTGTCTGACTTTTTTCCTCAAAAACGTTCCAAAAGTGGTCAAAACGAACGTTGTTTGTGGAAGTTTGAAAAACACGTGGTAATGCAGTTACAAAAACAGCTGTACCGTAAGTTCCGTATGGAATATTTTGATTCTGCACACAGCTATGAATAGCAGAGAAGTAGACGAATATCCCATACACTCTGACTTTTTGTCTAACTTGTTGACGTATTGGTCAAAATGGACACTGTTTGCCAAAATGTTACAGAAAATGATCTTGGTGCTCTTACTTAAACTGCTGTAACTTTTGATGTGAATATAATTTCTTCTCCAAACTCCCGATTTGAGTAGCAGAGAAGTAGACGAAGCTGGGGAACTTAAAATGTTTTGTCTAAGTGGTTGCAAAGTGGAGTTATTAGCTGATTTGTGTCAAAGGTAGCTTGATTTCACTTACAGAGAATGTCAGTTGGAAGTGATGATGTCACAATGGGGCACTTTAGTATCTTGAGAAATCCAATGAAAGCGGATGGAGGACAAAAAGAGGACAAGAAAGTGAATAACGGAACAAGTATAACAGATATCAAAAATTCTATGCAAACAACTCGATCGCGACAGTTGCGGAATTGTTGATATTGGAACGGCATTTCTAGCTTAACGGTGTAGGAGGAGTGTCTCCTCATGATTTTGGCCCTGCAGCGTCTGCGAGTATCCTAGCCAACGGTATCGTTTTGGAATATCAGTATTGACACAGAGAGCTGTTAGTGAAGAGCAGGTTAGGGGTTAATTAAATCGCTCTCCCACGAGAACGGTAGACCCAATTTAAAAAGCGTTTCCGACTTTGAGAAGCAGAGAAGTGGAGTAAGATTTTAAGCCAAACTATGTTTGTCAAACTGTTTGTTTAGTGGTCAAAACGATAGTTGTTTTGGAAAGTAATGAATTGCCTTGCTGCTGACATGATTTACAGACACTTGAAAGAGAGGCGATGGGTTACGAAAACGGCTATAGTTACAGATTGGTTGCACCGATTTGAAATCCGACTTAGTCTCTGAAGAGCAGAGAAGCAGGGGAAGATTTTAGCTTGTCTGACTTTTTTCCTCAAAAACGTTCCGAAAGTGGTCAAAACGAACGTTGATTGTGGAAGTTTGAAAAACACGTGGTAATGCAGTTACAAAAACAGCTGTACCGTAAGTTCCGTATGGAATATTTTGATTCTGCACACAGCTATGAATAGCAGAGAAGTAGACGAATATCCCATACACTCTGACTTTTTGTCTAACTTGTTGACGTATTGGTCAAAATGGACACTGTTTGCCAAAATGTTACAGAAAATGATCTTGGTGCTCTTACTTAAACTGCTGTAACTTTTGATGTGAATATCATTTCTTCTCCAAACTCCCGATTTGAGTAGCAGAGAAGTAGACGAAGCTGGGGAACTTGAAATGTTTTGTCTAAGTGGTTGCAAAGTGGAGTTATTAGCTGATTTGTGTCAAAGGTAGCTTGATTTCACTTACAGAGAATGTCAGTTGGAAGTGATGATGTCACAATGGGGCACTTTAGTATCTTGAGAAATCCAATGAAAGCGGATGGAGGACAAAAAGAGGACAAGAAAGTGAATAACGGAACAAGTATAACAGATATCAAAAATTCTATGCAAACAACTCGATCGCGACAGTTGCGGAATTGTTGATATTGGAACGGCATTTCTAGCTTAACGGTGTAGGAGGAGTGTCTCCTCATGATTTTGGCCCTGCAGCGTCTGCGAGTATCCTAGCCAACGGTATCGTTTTGGAATATCAGTATTGACACAGAGAGCTGTTAGTGAAGAGCAGGTGAGGGGTTAATTAAATCGCTCTCCCACGAGAACGGTAGACCCAATTTAAAAAGCGTTTCCGACTTTGAGAAGCAGAGAAGTGGAGTAAGATTTTAAGCCAAACTATGTTTGTCAAACGGTTTGTTTAGTGGTCAAAACGATAGTTGTTTTGGAAAGTAATGAATTGCCTTGCTGCTGACATGATTTACAGACACTTGAAAGAGAGGCGATGGGTTACGAAAACGGCTATAGTTACAGATTGGTTGCACCGATTTGAAATCCGACTTAGTCTCTGAAGAGCAGAGAAGCAGGGGAAGATTTTAGCTTGTCTGACTTTTTTCCTCAAAAACGTTCCGAAAGTGGTCAAAACGAACGTTGATTGTGGAAGTTTGAAAAACACGTGGTAATGCAGTTACAAAAACAGCTGTACCGTAAGTTCCGTATGGAATATTTTGATTCTGCACACAGCTATGAATAGCAGAGAAGTAGACGAATATCCCATACACTCTGACTTTTTGTCTAACTTGTTGACGTATTGGTCAAAATGGACACTGTTTGCCAAAATGTTACAGAAAATGATCTTGGTGCTCTTACTTAAACTGCTGTAACTTTTGATGTGAATATCATTTCTTCTCCAAACTCCCGATTTGAGTAGCAGAGAAGTAGACGAAGCTGGGGAACTTGAAATGTTTTGTCTAAGTGGTTGCAAAGTGGAGTTATTAGCTGATTTCTGTCAAAGGTAGCTTGATTTCACTTACAGAGAATGTCAGTTGGAAGTGATGATGTCACAATGGGGCACTTTAGTATCTTGAGAAATCCAATGAAAGCGGATGGAGGACAAAAAGAGGACAAGAAAGTGAATAACGGAACAAGTATAACAGATATCAAAAATTCTATGCAAACAACTTGATCGCGACAGTTGCGGAATTGTTGATATTGGAACGGCATTTCTAGCTTAACGGTGTAGGAGGAGTGTCTCCTCATGATTTTGGCCCTGCAGCGTCTGCGAGTATCCTAGCCAACGGTATCGTTTTGGAATATCAGTATTGACACAGAGAGCTGTTAGTGAAGAGCAGGTGAGGGGTTAATTAAATCACTCTCCCACGAGAACGGTAGACCCAATTTAAAAAGCGTTTCCGCCTTTGAGAAGCAGAGAAGTGGAGTAAGATTTTAAGCCAAACTATGTTTGTCAAACTGTTTGTTTAGTGGTCAAAACGATAGTTGTTTTGGAAAGTAATGAATTGCCTTGCTGCTGACATGATTTACAGACACTTGAAAGAGAGGCGATGGGTTACGAAAACGGCTATAGTTACAGATTGGTTGCACCGATTTGAAATCCGACTGAGTCTCTGAAGAGCAGAGAAGCAGGGGAAGATTTTAGCTTGTCTGACTTTTTTCCTCAAAAACGTTCCGAAAGTGGTCAAAACGAACGTTGTTTGTGGAAGTTTGAAAAACACGTGGTAATGCAGTTACAAAAACAGCTGTACCGTAAGTTCCGTATGGAATATTTTGATTCTGCACACAGCTATGAATAGCAGAGAAGTAGACGAATATCCCATACACTCTGACTTTTTGTCTAACTTGTTGACGTATTGGTCAAAATGGACACTGTTTGCCAAAATGTTACAGAAAATGATCTTGGTGCTCTTACTTAAACTGCTGTAACTTTTGATGTGAATATCATTTCTTCTCCAAACTCCCGATTTGAGTAGCAGAGAAGTAGACGAAGCTGGGGAACTTGAAATGTTTTGTCTAAGTGGTTGCAAAGTGGAGTTATTAGCTGATTTGTGTCAAAGGTAGCTTGATTTCACTTACAGAGAATGTCAGTTGGAAGTGATGATGTCACAATGGGGCACTTTAGTATCTTGAGAAATCCAATGAAAGCGGATGGAGGACAAAAAGAGGACAAGAAAGTGAATAACGGAACAAGTATAACAGATATCAAAAATTCTATGCAAACAACTCGATCGCGACAGTTGCGGAATTGTTGATATTGGAACGGCATTTCTAGCTTAACGGTGTAGGAGGAGTGTCTCCTCATGATTTTGGCCCTGCAGCGTCTGCGAGTATCCTAGCCAACGGTATCGTTTTGGAATATCAGTATTGACACAGAGAGCTGTTAGTGAAGAGCAGGTGAGGGGTTAATTAAATCGCTCTCCCACGAGAACGGTAGACCCAATTTAAAAAGCGTTTCCGACTTTGAGAAGCAGAGAAGTGGAGTAAGATTTTAAGCCAAACTATGTTTGTCAAACGGTTTGTTTAGTGGTCAAAACGATAGTTGTTTTGGAAAGTAATGAATTGCCTTGCTGCTGACATGATTTACAGACACTTGAAAGAGAGGCGATGGGTTACGAAAACGGCTATAGTTACAGATTGGTTGCACCGATTTGAAATCCGACTTAGTCTCTGAAGAGCAGAGAAGCAGGGGAAGATTTTAGCTTGTCTGACTTTTTTCCTCAAAAACGTTCCGAAAGTGGTCAAAACGAACGTTGATTGTGGAAGTTTGAAAAACACGTGGTAATGCAGTTACAAAAACAGCTGTACCGTAAGTTCCGTATGGAATATTTTGATTCTGCACACAGCTATGAATAGCAGAGAAGTAGACGAATATCCCATACACTCTGACTTTTTGTCTAACTTGTTGACGTATTGGTCAAAATGGACACTGTTTGCCAAAATGTTACAGAAAATGATCTTGGTGCTCTTACTTAAACTGCTGTAACTTTTGATGTGAATATCATTTCTTCTCCAAACTCCCGATTTGAGTAGCAGAGAAGTAGACGAAGCTGGGGAACTTGAAATGTTTTGTCTAAGTGGTTGCAAAGTGGAGTTATTAGCTGATTTCTGTCAAAGGTAGCTTGATTTCACTTACAGAGAATGTCAGTTGGAAGTGATGATGTCACAATGGGGCACTTTAGTATCTTGAGAAATCCAATGAAAGCGGATGGAGGACAAAAAGAGGACAAGAAAGTGAATAACGGAACAAGTATAACAGATATCAAAAATTCTATGCAAACAACTTGATCGCGACAGTTGCGGAATTGTTGATATTGGAACGGCATTTCTAGCTTAACGGTGTAGGAGGAGTGTCTCCTCATGATTTTGGCCCTGCAGCGTCTGCGAGTATCCTAGCCAACGGTATCGTTTTGGAATATCAGTATTGACACAGAGAGCTGTTAGTGAAGAGCAGGTGAGGGGTTAATTAAATCACTCTCCCACGAGAACGGTAGACCCAATTTAAAAAGCGTTTCCGCCTTTGAGAAGCAGAGAAGTGGAGTAAGATTTTAAGCCAAACTATGTTTGTCAAACTGTTTGTTTAGTGGTCAAAACGATAGTTGTTTTGGAAAGTAATGAATTGCCTTGCTGCTGACATGATTTACAGACACTTGAAAGAGAGGCGATGGGTTACGAAAACGGCTATAGTTACAGATTGGTTGCACCGATTTGAAATCCGACTGAGTCTCTGAAGAGCAGAGAAGCAGGGGAAGATTTTAGCTTGTCTGACTTTTTTCCTCAAAAACGTTCCGAAAGTGGTCAAAACGAACGTTGTTTGTGGAAGTTTGAAAAACACGTGGTAATGCAGTTACAAAAACAGCTGTACCGTAAGTTCCGTATGGAATATTTTGATTCTGCACACAGCTATGAATAGCAGAGAAGTAGACGAATATCCCATACACTCTGACTTTTTGTCTAACTTGTTGACGTATTGGTCAAAATGGACACTGTTTGCCAAAATGTTACAGAAAATGATCTTGGTGCTCTTACTTAAACTGCTGTAACTTTTGATGTGAATATCATTTCTTCTCCAAACTCCCGATTTGAGTAGCAGAGAAGTAGACGAAGCTGGGGAACTTGAAATGTTTTGTCTAAGTGGTTGCAAAGTGGAGTTATTAGCTGATTTGTGTCAAAGGTAGCTTGATTTCACTTACAGAGAATGTCAGTTGGAAGTGATGATGTCACAATGGGGCACTTTAGTATCTTGAGAAATCCAATGAAAGCGGATGGAGGACAAAAAGAGGACAAGAAAGTGAATAACGGAACAAGTATAACAGATATCAAAAATTCTATGCAAACAACTCGATCGCGACAGTTGCGGAATTGTTGATATTGGAACGGCATTTCTAGCTTAACGGTGTAGGAGGAGTGTCTCCTCATGATTTTGGCCCTGCAGCGTCTGCGAGTATCCTAGCCAACGGTATCGTTTTGGAATATCAGTATTGACACAGAGAGCTGTTAGTGAAGAGCAGGTGAGGGGTTAATTAAATCACTCTCCCACGAGAACGGTAGACCCAATTTAAAAAGCGTTTCCGCCTTTGAGAAGCAGAGAAGTGGAGTAAGATTTTAAGCCAAACTATGTTTGTCAAACTGTTTGTTTAGTGGTCAAAACGATAGTTGTTTTGGAAAGTAATTAATTGCCTTGCTGCTGACATGATTTACAGACACTTGAAAGAGAGGCGATGGGTTACGAAAACGGCTATAGTTACAGATTGGTTGCACCGATTTGAAATCCGACTGAGTCTCTGAAGAGCAGAGAAGCAGGGGAAGATTTTAGCTTGTCTGACTTTTTTCCTCAAAAACGTTCCGAAAGTGGTCAAAACGAACGTTGTTTGTGGAAGTTTGAAAAACACGTGGTAATGCAGTTACAAAAACAGCTGTACCGTAAGTTCCGTATGGAATATTTTGATTCTGCACACAGCTATGAATAGCAGAGAAGTAGACGAATATCCCATACACTCTGACTTTTTGTCTAACTTGTTGACGTATTGGTCAAAATGGACACTGTTTGCCAAAATGTTACAGAAAATGATCTTGGTGCTCTTACTTAAACTGCTGTAACTTTTGATGTGAATATCATTTCTTCTCCAAACTCCCGATTTGAGTAGCAGAGAAGTAGACGAAGCTGGGGAACTTGAAATGTTTTGTCTAAGTGGTTGCAAAGTGGAGTTATTAGCTGATTTGTGTCAAAGGTAGCTTGATTTCACTTACAGAGAATGTCAGTTGGAAGTGATGATGTCACAATGGGGCACTTTAGTATCTTGAGAAATCCAATGAAAGCGGATGGAGGACAAAAAGAGGACAAGAAAGTGAATAACGGAACAAGTATAACAGATATCAAAAATTCTATGCAAACAACTCGATCGCGACAGTTGCGGAATTGTTGATATTGGAACGGCATTTCTAGCTTAACGGTGTAGGAGGAGTGTCTCCTCATGATTTTGGCCCTGCAGCGTCTGCGAGTATCCTAGCCAACGGTATCGTTTTGGAATATCAGTATTGACACAGAGAGCTGTTAGTGAAGAGCAGGTGAGGGGTTAATTAAATCACTCTCCCACGAGAACGGTAGACCCAATTTAAAAAGCGTTTCCGCCTTTGAGAAGCAGAGAAGTGGAGTAAGATTTTAAGCCAAACTATGTTTGTCAAACTGTTTGTTTAGTGGTCAAAACGATAGTTGTTTTGGAAAGTAATTAATTGCCTTGCTGCTGACATGATTTACAGACACTTGAAAGAGAGGCGATGGGTTACGAAAACGGCTATAGTTACAGATTGGTTGCACCGATTTGAAATCCGACTGAGTCTCTGAAGAGCAGAGAAGCAGGGGAAGATTTTAGCTTGTCTGACTTTTTTCCTCAAAAACGTTCCGAAAGTGGTCAAAACGAACGTTGTTTGTGGAAGTTTGAAAACACGTGGTAATGCAGTTACAAAAACAGCTGTACCGTAAGTTCCGTATGGAATATTTTGATTCTGCACACAGCTATGAATAGCAGAGAAGTAGACGAATATCCCATACACTCTGACTTTTTGTCTAACTTGTTGACGTATTGGTCAAAATGGACACTGTTTGCCAAAATGTTACAGAAAATGATCTTGGTGCTCTTACTTAAACTGCTGTAACTTTTGATGTGAATATCATTTCTTCTCCAAACTCCCGATTTGAGTAGCAGAGAAGTAGACGAAGCTGGGGAACTTGAAATGTTTTGTCTAAGTGGTTGCAAAGTGGAGTTATTAGCTGATTTGTGTCAAAGGTAGCTTGATTTCACTTACAGAGAATGTCAGTTGGAAGTGATGATGTCACAATGGGGCACTTTAGTATCTTGAGAAATCCAATGAAAGCGGATGGAGGACAAAAAGAGGACAAGAAAGTGAATAACGGAACAAGTATAACAGATATCAAAAATTCTATGCAAACAACTCGATCGCGACAGTTGCGGAATTGTTGATATTGGAACGGCATTTCTAGCTTAACGGTGTAGGAGGAGTGTCTCCTCATGATTTTGGCCCTGCAGCGTCTGCGAGTATCCTAGCCAACGGTATCGTTTTGGAATATCAGTATTGACACAGAGAGCTGTTAGTGAAGAGCAGGTGAGGGGTTAATTAAATCACTCTCCCACGAGAACGGTAGACCCAATTTAAAAAGCGTTTCCGCCTTTGAGAAGCAGAGAAGTGGAGTAAGATTTTAAGCCAAACTATGTTTGTCAAACTGTTTGTTTAGTGGTCAAAACGATAGTTGTTTTGGAAAGTAATAAATTGCCTTGCTGCTGACATGATTTACAGACATTTGAAAGAGACGTGATGGGTTACGAAAACGGCTATAGTTACAGATTGGTTGCACCGATTTGAAATCCGACTTAGTCTCTGAAGAGCAGAGAAGCAGGGGAAGATTTTAGCTTGCCGGACTTTTTTCCTCAAAAACATTCCGAAAGTGGTCAAAACGAACGTTGTTTGTGGAAGTTTGAAAAACACGTGGTAATGCAGTTACAAAAACAGCTGTACCGTAAGTTCCGTATGGAATATTTTGATTCTGCACACAGCTATGAATAGCAGAGAAGTAGACGAATATCCCATACACTCTGACTTTTTGTCTAACTTGTTGACGTATTGGTCAAAATGGACACTGTTTGCCAAAATGTTACAGAAAATGATCTTGGTGCTCTTACTTAAACTGCTGTAACTTTTGATGTGAATATCATTTCTTCTCCAAACTCCCGATTTGAGTAGCAGAGAAGTAGATTTCAGATATCAAAAATTCTATGCAAACAACTCGATCGCGACAGTTGCGGAATTGTTGATATTGGAACAGCATTTCTAGCTTAACGGTGTAGGAGGAGTGTCTCCTCATGATTTTGGCCCTGCAGTGTCTGCGAGTATCCTAGCCAACGGTATCGTTTTGGAATATCAGTATTGACACAGAGAGCTGTTAGTGAAGAGCAGGTGAGGGGTTAATTAAATCACTCTCCCACGAGAACGGTAGACCCAATTTAAAAAGCGTTTCCGCCTTTGAGAAGCAGAGAAGTGGAGTAAGATTTTAAGCCAAACTATGTTTGTCAAACTGTTTGTTTAGTGGTCAAAACGATAGTTGTTTTGGAAAGTAATGAATTGCCTTGCTGCTGACATGATTTACAGACACTTGAAAGAGAGGCGATGGGTTACGAAAACGGCTATAGTTACAGATTGGTTGCACCGATTTGAAATCCGACTGAGTCTCTGAAGAGCAGAGAAGCAGGGGAAGATTTTAGCTTGTCTGACTTTTTTCCTCAAAAACGTTCCGAAAGTGGTCAAAACGAACGTTGTTTGTGGAAGTTTGAAAAACACGTGGTAATGCAGTTACAAAAACAGCTGTACCGTAAGTTCCGTATGGAATATTTTGATTCTGCACACAGCTATGAATAGCAGAGAAGTAGACGAATATCCCATACACTCTGACTTTTTGTCTAACTTGTTGACGTATTGGTCAAAATGGACACTGTTTGCCAAAATGTTACAGAAAATGATCTTGGTGCTCTTACTTAAACTGCTGTAACTTTTGATGTGAATATCATTTCTTCTCCAAACTCCCGATTTGAGTAGCAGAGAAGTAGACGAAGCTGGGGAACTTGAAATGTTTTGTCTAAGTGGTTGCAAAGTGGAGTTATTAGCTGATTTGTGTCAAAGGTAGCTTGATTTCACTTACAGAGAATGTCAGTTGGAAGTGATGATGTCACAATGGGGCACTTTAGTATCTTGAGAAATCCAATGAAAGCGGATGGAGGACAAAAAGAGGACAAGAAAGTGAATAACGGAACAAGTATAACAGATATCAAAAATTCTATGCAAACAACTCGATCGCGACAGTTGCGGAATTGTTGATATTGGAACGGCATTTCTAGCTTAACGGTGTAGGAGGAGTGTCTCCTCATGATTTTGGCCCTGCAGCGTCTGCGAGTATCCTAGCCAACGGTATCGTTTTGGAATATCAGTATTGACACAGAGAGCTGTTAGTGAAGAGCAGGTGAGGGGTTAATTAAATCGCTCTCCCACGAGAACGGTAGACCCAATTTAAAAAGCGTTTCCGACTTTGAGAAGCAGAGAAGTGGAGTAAGATTTTAAGCCAAACTATGTTTGTCAAACGGTTTGTTTAGTGGTCAAAACGATAGTTGTTTTGGAAAGTAATGAATTGCCTTGCTGCTGACATGATTTACAGACACTTGAAAGAGAGGCGATGGGTTACGAAAACGGCTATAGTTACAGATTGGTTGCACCGATTTGAAATCCGACTTAGTCTCTGAAGAGCAGAGAAGCAGGGGAAGATTTTAGCTTGTCTGACTTTTTTCCTCAAAAACGTTCCGAAAGTGGTCAAAACGAACGTTGATTGTGGAAGTTTGAAAAACACGTGGTAATGCAGTTACAAAAACAGCTGTACCGTAAGTTCCGTATGGAATATTTGATTCTGCACACAGCTATGAATAGCAGAGAAGTAGACGAATATCCCATACACTCTGACTTTTTGTCTAACTTGTTGACGTATTGGTCAAAATGGACACTGTTTGCCAAAATGTTACAGAAAATGATCTTGGTGCTCTTACTTAAACTGCTGTAACTTTTGATGTGAATATCATTTCTTCTCCAAACTCCCGATTTGAGTAGCAGAGAAGTAGACGAAGCTGGGGAACTTGAAATGTTTTGTCTAAGTGGTTGCAAAGTGGAGTTATTAGCTGATTTGTGTCAAAGGTAGCTTGATTTCACTTACAGAGAATGTCAGTTGGAAGTGATGATGTCACAATGGGGCACTTTAGTATCTTGAGAAATCCAATGAAAGCGGATGGAGGACAAAAAGAGGACAAGAAAGTGAATAACGGAACAAGTATAACAGATATCAAAAATTCTATGCAAACAACTCGATCGCGACAGTTGCGGAATTGTT
Source organism: Oncorhynchus mykiss (assembly GCF_013265735.2). Lineage (NCBI taxonomy): Eukaryota > Metazoa > Chordata > Actinopteri > Salmoniformes > Salmonidae > Oncorhynchus > Oncorhynchus mykiss. The sequence goes on from NW_023494089.1 coordinate 58,027, forward strand.
GATATTGGAACGGCATTTCTAGCTTAACGGTGTAGGAGGAGTGTCTCCTCATGATTTTGGCCCTGCAGCGTCTGCGAGTATCCTAGCCAACGGTATCGTTTTGGAATATCAGTATTGACACAGAGAGCTGTTAGTGAAGAGCAGGTGAGGGGTTAATTAAATCACTCTCCCACGAGAACGGTAGACCCAATTTAAAAAGCGTTTCCGCCTTTGAGAAGCAGAGAAGTGGAGTAAGATTTTAAGCCAAACTATGTTTGTCAAACTGTTTGTTTAGTGGTCAAAACGATAGTTGTTTTGGAAAGTAATGAATTGCCTTGCTGCTGACATGATTTACAGACACTTGAAAGAGAGGCGATGGGTTACGAAAACGGCTATAGTTACAGATTGGTTGCACCGATTTGAAATCCGACTGAGTCTCTGAAGAGCAGAGAAGCAGGGGAAGATTTTAGCTTGTCTGACTTTTTTCCTCAAAAACGTTCCGAAAGTGGTCAAAACGAACGTTGTTTGTGGAAGTTTGAAAAACACGTGGTAATGCAGTTACAAAAACAGCTGTACCGTAAGTTCCGTATGGAATATTTGATTCTGCACACAGCTATGAATAGCAGAGAAGTAGACGAATATCCCATACACTCTGACTTTTTGTCTAACTTGTTGACGTATTGGTCAAAATGGACACTGTTTGCCAAAATGTTACAGAAAATGATCTTGGTGCTCTTACTTAAACTGCTGTAACTTTTGATGTGAATATCATTTCTTCTCCAAACTCCCGATTTGAGTAGCAGAGAAGTAGACGAAGCTGGGGAACTTGAAATGTTTTGTCTAAGTGGTTGCAAAGTGGAGTTATTAGCTGATTTGTGTCAAAGGTAGCTTGATTTCACTTACAGAGAATGTCAGTTGGAAGTGATGATGTCACAATGGGGCACTTTAGTATCTTGAGAAATCCAATGAAAGCGGATGGAGGACAAAAAGAGGACAAGAAAGTGAATAACGGAACAAGTATAACAGATATCAAAAATTCTATGCAAACAACTCGATCGCGACAGTTGCGGAATTGTTGATATTGGAACGGCATTTCTAGCTTAACGGTGTAGGAGGAGTGTCTCCTCATGATTTTGGCCCTGCAGCGTCTGCGAGTATCCTAGCCAACGGTATCGTTTTGGAATATCAGTATTGACACAGAGAGCTGTTAGTGAAGAGCAGGTGAGGGGTTAATTAAATCACTCTCCCACGAGAACGGTAGACCCAATTTAAAAAGCGTTTCCGCCTTTGAGAAGCAGAGAAGTGGAGTAAGATTTTAAGCCAAACTATGTTTGTCAAACTGTTTGTTTAGTGGTCAAAACGATAGTTGTTTTGGAAAGTAATAAATTGCCTTGCTGCTGACATGATTTACAGACATTTGAAAGAGACGTGATGGGTTACGAAAACGGCTATAGTTACAGATTGGTTGCACCGATTTGAAATCCGACTTAGTCTCTGAAGAGCAGAGAAGCAGGGGAAGATTTTAGCTTGCCGGACTTTTTTCCTCAAAAACATTCCGAAAGTGGTCAAAACGAACGTGTTTGTGGAAGTTTGAAAAACACGTGGTAATGCAGTTACAAAAACAGCTGTACCGTAAGTTCCGTATGGAATATTTTGATTCTGCACACAGCTATGAATAGCAGAGAAGTAGACGAATATCCCATACACTCTGACTTTTTGTCTAACTTGTTGACGTATTGGTCAAAATGGACACTGTTTGCCAAAATGTTACAGAAAATGATCTTGGTGCTCTTACTTAAACTGCTGTAACTTTTGATGTGAATATCATTTCTTCTCCAAACTCCCGATTTGAGTAGCAGAGAAGTAGATTTCAGATATCAAAAATTCTATGCAAACAACTCGATCGCGACAGTTGCGGAATTGTTGATATTGGAACAGCATTTCTAGCTTAACGGTGTAGGAGGAGTGTCTCCTCATGATTTTGGCCCTGCAGCGTCTGCGAGTATCCTAGCCAACGGTATCGTTTTGGAATATCAGTATTGACACAGAGAGCTGTTAGTGAAGAGCAGGTGAGGGGTTAATTAAATCACTCTCCCACGAGAACGGTAGACCCAATTTAAAAAGCGTTTCCGCCTTTGAGAAGCAGAGAAGTGGAGTAAGATTTTAAGCCAAACTATGTTTGTCAAACTGTTTGTTTAGTGGTCAAAACGATAGTTGTTTTTGGAAAGTAATGAATTGCCTTGCTGCTGACATGATTTACAGACACTTGAAAGAGAGGCGATGGGTTACGAAAACGGCTATAGTTACAGATTGGTTGCACCGATTTGAAATCCGACTGAGTCTCTGAAGAGCAGAGAAGCAGGGGAAGATTTTAGCTTGTCTGACTTTTTTCCTCAAAAACGTTCCGAAAGTGGTCAAAACGAACGTTGTTTGTGGAAGTTTGAAAAACACGTGGTAATGCAGTTACAAAAACAGCTGTACCGTAAGTTCCGTATGGAATATTTTGATTCTGCACACAGCTATGAATAGCAGAGAAGTAGACGAATATCCCATACACTCTGACTTTTTGTCTAACTTGTTGACGTATTGGTCAAAATGGACACTGTTTGCCAAAATGTTACAGAAAATGATCTTGGTGCTCTTACTTAAACTGCTGTAACTTTTGATGTGAATATCATTTCTTCTCCAAACTCCCGATTTGAGTAGCAGAGAAGTAGACGAAGCTGGGGAACTTGAAATGTTTTGTCTAAGTGGTTGCAAAGTGGAGTTATTAGCTGATTTGTGTCAAAGGTAGCTTGATTTCACTTACAGAGAATGTCAGTTGGAAGTGATGATGTCACAATGGGGCACTTTAGTATCTTGAGAAATCCAATGAAAGCGGATGGAGGACAAAAAGAGGACAAGAAAGTGAATAACGGAACAAGTATAACAGATATCAAAAATTCTATGCAAACAACTCGATCGCGACAGTTGCGGAATTGTTGATATTGGAACGGCATTTCTAGCTTAACGGTGTAGGAGGAGTGTCTCCTCATGATTTTGGCCCTGCAGCGTCTGCGAGTATCCTAGCCAACGGTATCGTTTTGGAATATCAGTATTGACACAGAGAGCTGTTAGTGAAGAGCAGGTGAGGGGTTAATTAAATCACTCTCCCACGAGAACGGTAGACCCAATTTAAAAAGCGTTTCCGCCTTTGAGAAGCAGAGAAGTGGAGTAAGATTTTAAGCCAAACTATGTTTGTCAAACTGTTTGTTTAGTGGTCAAAACGATAGTTGTTTTGGAAAGTAAATAAATTGCCTTGCTGCTGACATGATTTACAGACATTTGAAAGAGACGTGATGGGTTACGAAAACGGCTATAGTTACAGATTGGTTGCACCGATTTGAAATCCGACTTAGTCTCTGAAGAGCAGAGAAGCAGGGGAAGATTTTAGCTTGCCGGACTTTTTTCCTCAAAAAACATTCCGAAAGTGGTCAAAACGAACGTTGTTTGTGGAAGTTTGAAAACACGTGGTAATGCAGTTACAAAAACAGCTGTACCGTAAGTTCCGTATGGAATATTTTGATTCTGCACACAGCTATGAATAGCAGAGAAGTAGACGAATATCCCATACACTCTGACTTTTTGTCTAACTTGTTGACGTATTGGTCAAAATGGACACTGTTTGCCAAAATGTTACAGAAAATGATCTTGGTGCTCTTACTTAAACTGCTGTAACTTTTGATGTGAATATCATTTCTTCTCCAAACTCCCGATTTGAGTAGCAGAGAAGTAGATTTCAGATATCAAAAATTCTATGCAAACAACTCGATCGCGACAGTTGCGGAATTGTTGATATTGGAACAGCATTTCTAGCTTAACGGTGTAGGAGGAGTGTCTCCTCATGATTTTGGCCCTGCAGTGTCTGCGGAGTATCCTAGCCAACGGTATCGTTTTGGAATATCAGTATTGACACAGAGAGCTGTTAGTGAAGAGCAGGTGAGGGGTTAATTAAATCACTCTCCCACGAGAACGGTAGACCCAATTTAAAAAGCGTTTCCGCCTTTGAGAAGCAGAGAAGTGGAGTAAGATTTTAAGCCAAACTATGTTTGTCAAACTGTTTGTTTAGTGGTCAAAACGATAGTTGTTTTGGAAAGTAATGAATTGCCTTGCTGCTGACATGATTTACAGACACTTGAAAGAGAGGCGATGGGTTACGAAAACGGCTATAGTTACAGATTGGTTGCACCGATTTGAAATCCGACTGAGTCTCTGAAGAGCAGAGAAGCAGGGGAAGATTTTAGCTTGTCTGACTTTTTTCCTCAAAAACGTTCGAAAGTGGTCAAAACGAACGTTGTTTGTGGAAGTTTGAAAAACACGTGGTAATGCAGTTACAAAACAGCTGTACCGTAAGTTCCGTATGGAATATTTTGATTCTGCACACAGCTATGAATAGCAGAGAAGTAGACGAATATCCCATACACTCTGACTTTTTGTCTAACTTGTTGACGTATTGGTCAAAAAGGGACACTGTTTGCCAAAATGTACAGAAAATGATCTTGGTGCTCTTACTTAAACTGCGTAACTTTTGATGTGAATATCATTTCTTCTCCAAAACTCCCGATTTGAGTAGCAGAGAAGTAGACGAAGCTGGGGAAACTTGAAATGTTTTGTCTAAGTGGTTGCAAAGTGGAGTTATTAGCTGATTTGTGTCAAAGGTAGCTTGATTTCACTTACAGAGAATGTCAGTTGGAAGTGATGATGTCACAATGGGGCACTTTAGTATCTTGAGAAATCCAATGAAAGCGGATGGAGGACAAAAGAGGACAAGAAAGTGAATAAACGGAACAAGTATACAGATATCAAAAATTCTATGCAAACAACTCGATCGCGACAGTTGCGGAATTGTTGATATTGGAACGGCATTTCTAGCTTAACGGTGTAGGAGGAGTGTCTCCTCATGATTTTGGCCCTGCAGCCGTCTGCGAGTATCCTAGCCAACGGTATCGTTTTGGAATATCAGTATTGACACAGAGAGCTGTTAGTGAAGAGCAGGTGAGGGGTTAATTAAATCACTCTCCCACGAGAACGGTAGACCCAATTTAACAAGCGTTTCCGCCTTTGAGAAGCAGAGAAGTGGAGTAAGATTTTAAGCCAAACTATGTTTGTCAAACTGTTTGTTTAGTGGTCAAAACGATAGTTGTTTTGGAAAGTAATAATTGCCTTGCTGCTGACATGATTTACAGACACTTGAAAGAGAGGATGGTTACGAAACGGCTATAGTTACAGATTGGTTGCACCGATTTGAAATCCGACTTAGTCTCTGAAGAGCAGAGAAGCAGGGGAAGATTTTAGCTTGTCGGACTTTTTTCCTCAAAAACGTTCCGAAAGTGGTCAAAACGAACGTTGTTTGTGGAAGTTTGAAAAACACGTGGTAATGCAGTTACAAAACAGCTGTACCGTAAGTTCCGTATGGAATATTTTGATTCTGCACACAGCTATGAATAGCAGAGAAGTAGACGAATATCCATACACTCTGACTTTTTGTCTAACTTGTTGACGTATTGGTCAAAATGGACACTGTTTGCCAAAATGTTTACAGAAAATGATCTTGGTGCTCTTACTTAAACTGCTGTAACTTTTGATGTGAATATCATTTCTTCTCCAAACTCCCGATTTGAGTAGCAGAGAAAGTGATTTCAGATATCAAAATTCTATGCAAACAACTC
>NW_023494090.1:0-63630 GCF_013265735.2 Oncorhynchus mykiss
ACATTATTATGGACAATTTTTCAGCAAATTGCAGCAATTGAACTACAGAAATAACCACTTTTCCATAAACAAGTCTAAAATCATGTTTGGTTGCACTCCGGATACAATGTTTTAAACATAACTGTTCAAACTAGATGATTAGGGACATTATGGACAATTTTCAGCAATTGCAGCAATAGAAATAACCACTTTTCCATAAACAAGGTCTAAAATCATGTTTGGTTGCACTCCGGATACAATGTTTTAAACATAACTGTTCAAACTAGATGATTAGGGACATTATTATGGACAATTTTCAGCAAATTGCAGCAATTGACTACAGAAATAACCACTTTTCCATAAACAAGGTCTAAAATCATGTTTGGTTGCACTCCGGATACAATGTTTTAAACATAACTGTTCAAACTAGATGATTAGGGACATTATTATGGACAATTTTCAGCAAATTGCAGCAATTGACCTACAGAAATAACCACTTTTCCATAAACAAGGTCTAAAATCATGTTTGGTTGCACTCCGGATACAATGTTTTAAACATAACTGTTCAAACTAGATGATTAGGGACATTATTATGGACAATTTTCAGCAAATTGCAGCAATTGAACTACAGAAATAACCACTTTTCCATAAACAGGTCTAAAATCATGTTTGGTTGCACTCCGGATACAATGTTTTAAACATAACTGTTCAAACTAGATGATTAGGGACATTATTATGGACAATTTTCAGCAAATTGCAGCAATTGAACTACAGAAATAACCACTTTTCCATAAACAAGGTCTAAAATCATGTTTGGTTGCACTCCGGATACAATGTTTTAAACATAACTGTTCAAACTAGATGATTAGGGACATTATTATGGACAATTTTCAGCAAATTGCAGCAATTGACCTACAGAAATACCACTTTTCCATAAACAAGGTCTAAAATCATGTTTGGTTGCACTCCGGATACAATGTTTTAAACATAACTGTTCAAACTAGATGATTAGGGACATTATGGACAATTTTCAGCAATTGCAGCAATAGAAATAACCACTTTTCCATAAACAAGGTCTAAAATCATGTTTGGTTGCACTCCGGATACAATGTTTTAAACATAACTGTTCAAACTAGATGATTAGGGACATTATGGACAATTTTCAGCAAATTGCAGCAATAGAAATAACCACTTTTCCATAAACAAGGTCTAAAATCATGTTTGGTTGCACTCCGGATACAATGTTTTAAACATAACTGTTCAAACTAGATGATTAGGGACATTATTATGGACAATTTTCAGCAAATTGCAGCAATTGACCTACAGAAATAACCACTTTTCCATAAACAAGGTCTAAAATCATGTTTGGTTGCACTCCGGATACAATGTTTTAAACATAACTGTTCAAACTAGATGATTAGGGACATTATGGACAATTTTCAGCAAATTGCAGCAATTGAACTACAGAAATAACCACTTTTCCATAAACAAGGTCTAAATCATGTTTGGTTGCACTCCGGATACAATGTTTTAAACATAACTGTTCAAACTAGATGATTAGGGACATTATTATGGACAATTTTCAGCAAATTGCAGCAATTGACCTACAGAAATAACCACTTTTCCATAAACAAGGTCTAAAATCATGTTTGGTTGCACTCCGGATACAATGTTTTAAACATAACTGTTCAAACTAGATGATTAGGGACATTATGGACAATTTTCAGCAAATTGCAGCAATTGAACTACCACTTTTTTCCATAAACAAGGTCTAAAATCATGTTTGGTTGCACTCCGGATACAATGTTTTAAACATAACTGTTCAAACTAGATGATTAGGGACATTATTATGGACAATTTTCAGCAAATTGCAGCAATTGACTACAGAAATAACACTTTTCCATAAACAAGGTCTAAAATCATGTTTGGTTGCACTCCGGATACAATGTTTTAAACATAACTGTTCAAACTAGATGATTAGGGACATTATTATGGACAATTTTCAGCAAATTGCAGCAATTGACCTACAGAAATAACCACTTTTCCATAAACAAGGTCTAAATCATGTTTGGTTGCACTCCGGATACAATGTTTTAAACATAACTGTTCAAACTAGATGATTAGGGACATTATGGACAATTTTCAGCAAGTTGCAGCAATAGAAATAACCACTTTTCCATAAACAAGGTCTAAAATCATGTTTGGTTGCACTCCGGATACAATGTTTTAAACATAACTGTTCAAACTAGATGATTAGGGACATTATTATGGACAATTTTCAGCAAATTGCAGCAATTGACCTACAGAAATAACCACTTTTCCATAAACAAGGTCTAAAATCATGTTTGGTTGCACTCCGGATACAATGTTTTAAACATAACTGTTCAAACTAGATGATTAGGGACATTATGGACAATTTTCAGCAAATTGCAGCAATTGAACTACAGAAATAACCACTTTTCCATAAACAAGGTCTAAATCATGTTTGGTTGCACTCCGGATACAATGTTTTAAACATAACTGTTCAAACTAGATGATTAGGGACATTATGGACAATTTTCAGCAAATTGCAGCAATTGACCTACAGAAATAACCACTTTTCCATAAACAAGGTCTAAAATCATGTTTGGTTGCACTCCGGATACAATGTTTTAAACATAACTGTTCAAACTAGATGATTAGGGACATTATGGACAATTTTCAGCAAATTGCAGCAATAGAAATAACCACTTTTCCATAAACAAGGTCTAAAATCATGTTTGGTTGCACTCCGGATACAATGTTTTAAACATAACTGTTCAAACTAGATGATTAGGGACATTATTATGGACAATTTTCAGCAAATTGCAGCAATTGAACTACAGAAATAACCACTTTTCCATAAACAGGTCTAAATCATGTTTGGTTGCACTCCGGATACAATGTTTTAAACATAACTGTTCAAACTAGATGATTAGGGACATTATGGACAATTTTCAGCAAATTGCAGCAATAGAAATAACCACTTTTCCATAAACAAGGTCTAAAATCATGTTTGGTTGCACTCCGGATACAATGTTTTAAACATAACTGTTCAAACTAGATGATTAGGGACATTATTATGGACAATTTTCAGCAAATTGCAGCAATTGACTACAGAAATAACCACTTTTCCATAAACAAGGTCTAAAATCATGTTTGGTTGCACTCCGGATACAATGTTTTAAACATAACTGTTCAAACTAGATGATTAGGGACATTATTATGGACAATTTTCAGCAAATTGCAGCAATTGACCTACAGAAATAACCACTTTTCCATAAACAAGGTCTAAAATCATGTTTGGTTGCACTCCGGATACAATGTTTTAAACATAACTGTTCAAACTAGATGATTAGGGACATTATGGACAATTTTCAGCAAATTGCAGCAATTGAACTACAGAAATAACCACTTTTCCATAAACAAGGTCTAAAATCATGTTTGGTTGCACTCCGGATACAATGTTTTAAACATAACTGTTCAAACTAGATGATTAGGGACATTATGGACAATTTTCAGCAAATTGCAGCAATAGAAATAACCACTTTTCCATAAACAAGGTCTAAAATCATGTTTGGTTGCACTCCGGATACAATGTTTTAAACATAACTGTTCAAACTAGATGATTAGGGACATTATGGACAATTTTCAGCAAGTTGCAGCAATAGAAATAACCACTTTTCCATAAACAAGGTCTAAAATCATGTTTGGTTGCACTCCGGATACAATGTTTTAAACATAACTGTTCAAACTAGATGATTAGGGACATTATTATGGACAATTTTCAGCAAATTGCAGCAATTGACCTACAGAAATAACCACTTTTCCATAAACAAGGTCTAAAATCATGTTTGGTTGCACTCCGGATACAATGTTTTAAACATAACTGTTCAAACTAGATGATTAGGGACATTATGGACAATTTTCAGCAAATTGCAGCAATTGAACTACAGAAATAACCACTTTTCCATAAACAAGGTCTAAAATCATGTTTGGTTGCACTCCGGATACAATGTTTTAAACATAACTGTTCAAACTAGATGATTAGGGACATTATTATGGACAATTTTCAGCAAATTGCAGCAATTGACCTACAGAAATAACCACTTTTCCATAAACAAGGTCTAAATCATGTTTGGTTGCACTCCGGATACAATGTTTTAAACATAACTGTTCAAACTAGATGATTAGGGACATTATGGACAATTTTCAGCAAATTGCAGCAATAGAAATAACCACTTTTCCATAAACAAGGTCTAAAATCATGTTTGGTTGCACTCCGGATACAATGTTTTAAACATAACTGTTCAAACTAGATGATTAGGGACATTATTATGGACAATTTTCAGCAAATTGCAGCAATTGAACTACAGAAATAACCACTTTTCCATAAACAAGGTCTAAAATCATGTTTGGTTGCACTCCGGATACAATGTTTTAAACATAACTGTTCAAACTAGATGATTAGGGACATTATTATGGACAATTTTCAGCAAATTGCAGCAATTGACCTACAGAAATAACCACTTTTCCATAAACAAGGTCTAAAATCATGTTTGGTTGCACTCCGGATACAATGTTTTAAACATAACTGTTCAAACTAGATGATTAGGGACATTATGGACAATTTTCAGCAAATTGCAGCAATAGAAATAACCACTTTTCCATAAACAAGGTCTAAATCATGTTTGGTTGCACTCCGGATACAATGTTTTAAACATAACTGTTCAAACTAGATGATTAGGGACATTATTATGGACAATTTTCAGCAAATTGCAGCAATTGCCTACAGAAATAACCACTTTTCCATAAACAAGGTCTAAAATCATGTTTGGTTGCACTCCGGATACAATGTTTTAAACATAACTGTTCAAACTAGATGATTAGGGACATTATGGACAATTTTCAGCAAATTGCAGCAATTGAACTACAGAAATAACCACTTTTCCATAAACAAGGTCTAAATCATGTTTGGTTGCACTCCGGATACAATGTTTTAAACATAACTGTTCAAACTAGATGATTAGGGACATTATGGACAATTTTCAGCAAATTGCAGCAATTGACCTACAGAAATAACCACTTTTCCATAAACAAGGTCTAAAATCATGTTTGGTTGCACTCCGGATACAATGTTTTAAACATAACTGTTCAAACTAGATGATTAGGGACATTATTATGGACAATTTTCAGCAAATTGCAGCAATTGACCTACAGAAATAACCACTTTTCCATAAACAAGGTCTAAAATCATGTTTGGTTGCACTCCGGATACAATGTTTTAAACATAACTGTTCAAACTAGATGATTAGGGACATTATTATGGACAATTTTCAGCAAATTGCAGCAATTGACCTACAGAAATAACCACTTTTCCATAAACAAGGTCTAAAATCATGTTTGGTTGCACTCCGGATACAATGTTTTAAACATAACTGTTCAAACTAGATGATTAGGGACATTATTATGGACAATTTTCAGCAAGTTGCAGCAATAGAAATAACCACTTTTCCATAAACAAGGTCTAAAATCATGTTTGGTTGCACTCCGGATACAATGTTTTAAACATAACTGTTCAAACTAGATGATTAGGGACATTATTATGGACAATTTTCAGCAAATTGCAGCAATTGAACTACAGAATAACCACTTTTCCATAAACAAGGTCTAAAATCATGTTTGGTTGCACTCCGGATACAATGTTTTAAACATAACTGTTCAAACTAGATGATTAGGGACATTATTATGGACAATTTTCAGCAAATTGCAGCAATTGACCTACAGAAATAACCACTTTTCCATAAACAAGGTCTAAAATCATGTTTGGTTGCACTCCGGATACAATGTTTTAAACATAACTGTTCAAACTAGATGATTAGGGACATTATGGACAATTTTCAGCAAATTGCAGCAATTGACCTACAGAAATAACCACTTTTCCATAAACAAGGTCTAAAATCATGTTTGGTTGCACTCCGGATACAATGTTTTAAACATAACTGTTCAAACTAGATGATTAGGGACATTATTATGGACAATTTTCAGCAAATTGCAGCAATTGACCTACAGAAATAACCACTTTTCCATAAACAAGGTCTAAATCATGTTTGGTTGCACTCCGGATACAATGTTTTAAACATAACTGTTCAAACTAGATGATTAGGGACATTATGGACAATTTTCAGCAAATTGCAGCAATAACTACAGAAATAACCACTTTTCCATAAACAAGGTCTAAAATCATGTTTGGTTGCACTCCGGATACAATGTTTTAAACATAACTGTTCAAACTAGATGATTAGGGACATTATTATGGACAATTTTCAGCAAATTGCAGCAATTGACCTACAGAAATAACCACTTTTCCATAAACAAGGTCTAAAATCATGTTTGGTTGCACTCCGGATACAATGTTTTAAACATAACTGTTCAAACTAGATGATTAGGGACATTATGGACAATTTTCAGCAAATTGCAGCAATTGAACTACAGAAATAACCACTTTTCCATAAACAAGGTCTAAATCATGTTTGGTTGCACTCCGGATACAATGTTTTAAACATAACTGTTCAAACTAGATGATTAGGGACATTATGGACAATTTTCAGCAAATTGCAGCAATTGACCTACAGAAATAACCACTTTTCCATAAACAAGGTCTAAAATCATGTTTGGTTGCACTCCGGATACAATGTTTTAAACATAACTGTTCAAACTAGATGATTAGGGACATTATGGACAATTTTCAGCAAATTGCAGCAATAGAAATAACCACTTTTCCATAAACAAGGTCTAAAATCATGTTTGGTTGCACTCCGGATACAATGTTTTAAACATAACTGTTCAAACTAGATGATTAGGGACATTATTATGGACAATTTTCAGCAAATTGCAGCAATTGAACTACAGAAATAACCACTTTTCCATAAACAAGGTCTAAAATCATGTTTGGTTGCACTCCGGATACAATGTTTTAAACATAACTGTTCAAACTAGATGATTAGGGACATTATTATGGACAATTTTCAGCAAATTGCAGCAATTGACCTACAGAAATAACCACTTTTCCATAAACAAGGTCTAAAATCATGTTTGGTTGCACTCCGGATACAATGTTTTAAACATAACTGTTCAAACTAGATGATTAGGGACATTATGGACAATTTTCAGCAAATTGCAGCAATTGAGAAATAACCACTTTTCCATAAACAAGGTCTAAAATCATGTTTGGTTGCACTCCGGATACAATGTTTTAAACATAACTGTTCAAACTAGATGATTAGGGACATTATGGACAATTTTCAGCAAATTGCAGCAATAGAAATAACCACTTTTCCATAAACAAGGTCTAAAATCATGTTTGGTTGCACTCCGGATACAATGTTTTAAACATAACTGTTCAAACTAGATGATTAGGGACATTATTATGGACAATTTTCAGCAAATTGCAGCAATTGAACTACAGAAATAACCACTTTTCCATAAACAAGGTCTAAAATCATGTTTGGTTGCACTCCGGATACAATGTTTTAAACATAACTGTTCAAACTAGATGATTAGGGACATTATGGACAATTTTCAGCAAATTGCAGCAATTGACCTACAGAAATAACCACTTTTCCATAAACAAGGTCTAAAATCATGTTTGGTTGCACTCCGGATACAATGTTTTAAACATAACTGTTCAAACTAGATGATTAGGGACATTATGGACAATTTTCAGCAAATTGCAGCAATTGACTACAGAAATAACCACTTTTCCATAAACAAGGTCTAAAATCATGTTTGGTTGCACTCCGGATACAATGTTTTAAACATAACTGTTCAAACTAGATGATTAGGGACATTATTATGGACAATTTTCAGCAAATTGCAGCAATTGACCTACAGAAATAACCACTTTTCCATAAACAAGGTCTAAAATCATGTTTGGTTGCACTCCGGATACAATGTTTTAAACATAACTGTTCAAACTAGATGATTAGGGACATTATGGACAATTTTCAGCAAATTGCAGCAATTGAACTACAGAAATAACCACTTTTCCATAAACAAGGTCTAAATCATGTTTGGTTGCACTCCGGATACAATGTTTTAAACATAACTGTTCAAACTAGATGATTAGGGACATTATGGACAATTTTCAGCAAATTGCAGCAATTGCCTACAGAAATAACCACTTTTCCATAAACAAGGTCTAAAATCATGTTTGGTTGCACTCCGGATACAATGTTTTAAACATAACTGTTCAAACTAGATGATTAGGGACATTATGGACAATTTTCAGCAAATTGCAGCAATAGAAATAACCACTTTTCCATAAACAAGGTCTAAATCATGTTTGGTTGCACTCCGGATACAATGTTTTAAACATAACTGTTCAAACTAGATGATTAGGGACATTATTATGGACAATTTTCAGCAAATTGCAGCAATTGACCTACAGAAATAACCACTTTTCCATAAACAAGGTCTAAAATCATGTTTGGTTGCACTCCGGATACAATGTTTTAAACATAACTGTTCAAACTAGATGATTAGGGACATTATGGACAATTTTCAGCAAATTGCAGCAATAGAAATAACCACTTTTCCATAAACAAGGTCTAAAATCATGTTTGGTTGCACTCCGGATACAATGTTTTAAACATAACTGTTCAAACTAGATGATTAGGGACATTATTATGGACAATTTTCAGCAAATTGCAGCAATTGAACTACAGAAACCACTTTTCCATAAACAAGGTCTAAAATCATGTTTGGTTGCACTCCGGATACAATGTTTTAAACATAACTGTTCAAACTAGATGATTAGGGACATTATTATGGACAATTTTCAGCAAATTGCAGCAATTGACCTACAGAAATAACCACTTTTCCATAAACAAGGTCTAAAATCATGTTTGGTTGCACTCCGGATACAATGTTTTAAACATAACTGTTCAAACTAGATGATTAGGGACATTATTATGGACAATTTTCAGCAATTGCAGCAATTGAACTACAGAAATAACCACTTTTCCATAAACAAGGTCTAAATCATGTTTGGTTGCACTCCGGATACAATGTTTTAAACATAACTGTTCAAACTAGATGATTAGGGACATTATTATGGACAATTTTCAGCAAATTGCAGCAATTGACCTACAGAAATAACCACTTTTCCATAAACAAGGTCTAAAATCATGTTTGGTTGCACTCCGGATACAATGTTTTAAACATAACTGTTCAAACTAGATGATTAGGGACATTATGGACAATTTTCAGCAAGTTGCAGCAATAGAAATAACCACTTTTCCATAAACAAGGTCTAAAATCATGTTTGGTTGCACTCCGGATACAATGTTTTAAACATAACTGTTCAAACTAGATGATTAGGGACATTATTATGGACAATTTTCAGCAAATTGCAGCAATTGACCTACAGAAATAACCACTTTTCCATAAACAAGGTCTAAAATCATGTTTGGTTGCACTCCGGATACAATGTTTTAAACATAACTGTTCAAACTAGATGATTAGGGACATTATGGACAATTTTCAGCAAATTGCAGCAATTGAACTACAGAAATAACCACTTTTCCATAAACAAGGTCTAAAATCATGTTTGGTTGCACTCCGGATACAATGTTTTAAACATAACTGTTCAAACTAGATGATTAGGGACATTATGGACAATTTTCAGCAAATTGCAGCAATTGACCTACAGAAATAACCACTTTTCCATAAACAAGGTCTAAAATCATGTTTGGTTGCACTCCGGATACAATGTTTTAAACATAACTGTTCAAACTAGATGATTAGGGACATTATGGACAATTTTCAGCAAATTGCAGCAATAGAAATACCACTTTTCCATAAACAAGGTCTAAAATCATGTTTGGTTGCACTCCGGATACAATGTTTTAAACATAACTGTTCAAACTAGATGATTAGGGACATTATTATGGACAATTTTCAGCAAATTGCAGCAATTGAACTACAGAAATAACCACTTTTCCATAAACAAGGTCTAAAATCATGTTTGGTTGCACTCCGGATACAATGTTTTAAACATAACTGTTCAAACTAGATGATTAGGGACATTATTATGGACAATTTTCAGCAAATTGCAGCAATTGACCTACAGAAATAACCACTTTTCCATAAACAAGGTCTAAAATCATGTTTGGTTGCACTCCGGATACAATGTTTTAAACATAACTGTTCAAACTAGATGATTAGGGACATTATGGACAATTTTCAGCAAATTGCAGCAATTGAAATAACCACTTTTCCATAAACAAGGTCTAAAATCATGTTTGGTTGCACTCCGGATACAATGTTTTAAACATAACTGTTCAAACTAGATGATTAGGGACATTATTATGGACAATTTTCAGCAAATTGCAGCAATAGAAATAACCACTTTTCCATAAACAAGGTCTAAAATCATGTTTGGTTGCACTCCGGATACAATGTTTTAAACATAACTGTTCAAACTAGATGATTAGGGACATTATTATGGACAATTTTCAGCAAATTGCAGCAATTGACTACAGAAATAACCACTTTTCCATAAACAAGGTCTAAAATCATGTTTGGTTGCACTCCGGATACAATGTTTTAAACATAACTGTTCAAACTAGATGATTAGGGACATTATTATGGACAATTTTCAGCAAATTGCAGCAATTGAACTACAGAAATAACCACTTTTCCATAAACAAGGTCTAAAATCATGTTTGGTTGCACTCCGGATACAATGTTTTAAACATAACTGTTCAAACTAGATGATTAGGGACATTATGGACAATTTTCAGCAAATTGCAGCAATTGACCTACAGAAATAACCACTTTTCCATAAACAAGGTCTAAAATCATGTTTGGTTGCACTCCGGATACAATGTTTTAAACATAACTGTTCAAACTAGATGATTAGGGACATTATTATGGACAATTTTCAGCAAATTGCAGCAATTGACCTACAGAAATAACCACTTTTCCATAAACAAGGTCTAAAATCATGTTTGGTTGCACTCCGGATACAATGTTTTAAACATAACTGTTCAAACTAGATGATTAGGGACATTATGGACAATTTTCAGCAAATTGCAGCAATTGAAATAACCACTTTTCCATAAACAAGGTCTAAATCATGTTTGGTTGCACTCCGGATACAATGTTTTAAACATAACTGTTCAAACTAGATGATTAGGGACATTATTATGGACAATTTTCAGCAAATTGCAGCAATTGAACTACAGAAATAACCACTTTTCCATAAACAAGGTCTAAAATCATGTTTGGTTGCACTCCGGATACAATGTTTTAAACATAACTGTTCAAACTAGATGATTAGGGACATTATGGGACAATTTTCAGCAAATTGCAGCAATTGAACTACAGAAATAACCACTTTTCCATAAACAAGGTCTAAATCATGTTTGGTTGCACTCCGGATACAATGTTTTAAACATAACTGTTCAAACTAGATGATTAGGGACATTATGGACAATTTTCAGCAAATTGCAGCAATTGACCTACAGAAATAACCACTTTTCCATAAACAAGGTCTAAAATCATGTTTGGTTGCACTCCGGATACAATGTTTTAAACATAACTGTTCAAACTAGATGATTAGGGACATTATGGACAATTTTCAGCAAATTGCAGCAATAGAAATAACCACTTTTCCATAAACAAGGTCTAAATCATGTTTGGTTGCACTCCGGATACAATGTTTTAAACATAACTGTTCAAACTAGATGATTAGGGACATTATTATGGACAATTTTCAGCAAATTGCAGCAATTGAACTACAGAAATAACCACTTTTCCATAAACAAGGTCTAAAATCATGTTTGGTTGCACTCCGGATACAATGTTTTAAACATAACTGTTCAAACTAGATGATTAGGGACATTATGGACAATTTTCAGCAAATTGCAGCAATAGAAATAACCACTTTTCCATAAACAAGGTCTAAAATCATGTTTGGTTGCACTCCGGATACAATGTTTTAAACATAACTGTTCAAACTAGATGATTAGGGACATTATTATGGACAATTTTCAGCAAATTGCAGCAATTGAACTACAGAAATAACCACTTTTCCATAAACAAGGTCTAAAATCATGTTTGGTTGCACTCCGGATACAATGTTTTAAACATAACTGTTCAAACTAGATGATTAGGGACATTATTATGGACAATTTTCAGCAAATTGCAGCAATTGAACTACAGAAATAACCACTTTTCCATAAACAAGGTCTAAATCATGTTTGGTTGCACTCCGGATACAATGTTTTAAACATAACTGTTCAAACTAGATGATTAGGGACATTATTATGGACAATTTTCAGCAAATTGCAGCAATTGAACTACAGAAATAACCACTTTTCCATAAACAAGGTCTAAATCATGTTTGGTTGCACTCCGGATACAATGTTTTAAACATAACTGTTCAAACTAGATGATTAGGGACATTATGGACAATTTTCAGCAAATTGCAGCAATTGACCTACAGAAATAACCACTTTTCCATAAACAAGGTCTAAAATCATGTTTGGTTGCACTCCGGATACAATGTTTTAAACATAACTGTTCAAACTAGATGATTAGGGACATTATGGACAATTTTCAGCAAATTGCAGCAATAGAAATAACCACTTTTCCATAAACAAGGTCTAAAATCATGTTTGGTTGCACTCCGGATACAATGTTTTAAACATAACTGTTCAAACTAGATGATTAGGGACATTATTATGGACAATTTTCAGCAAATTGCAGCAATTGACCTACAGAAATAACCACTTTTCCATAAACAAGGTCTAAAATCATGTTTGGTTGCACTCCGGATACAATGTTTTAAACATAACTGTTCAAACTAGATGATTAGGGACATTATGGACAATTTTCAGCAAATTGCAGCAATTGAAATAACCACTTTTCCATAAACAAGGTCTAAAATCATGTTTGGTTGCACTCCGGATACAATGTTTTAAACATAACTGTTCAAACTAGATGATTAGGGACATTATTATGGACAATTTTCAGCAAATTGCAGCAATTGACCTACAGAAATAACCACTTTTCCATAAACAAGGTCTAAAATCATGTTTGGTTGCACTCCGGATACAATGTTTTAAACATAACTGTTCAAACTAGATGATTAGGGACATTATGGACAATTTTCAGCAAATTGCAGCAATTGACCTACAGAAATAACCACTTTTCCATAAACAAGGTCTAAAATCATGTTTGGTTGCACTCCGGATACAATGTTTTAAACATAACTGTTCAAACTAGATGATTAGGGACATTATTATGGACAATTTTCAGCAAATTGCAGCAATTGACCTACAGAAATAACCACTTTTCCATAAACAAGGTCTAAAATCATGTTTGGTTGCACTCCGGATACAATGTTTTAAACATAACTGTTCAAACTAGATGATTAGGGACATTATTATGGACAATTTTCAGCAAGTTGCAGCAATAGAAATAACCACTTTTCCATAAACAAGGTCTAAAATCATGTTTGGTTGCACTCCGGATACAATGTTTTAAACATAACTGTTCAAACTAGATGATTAGGGACATTATTATGGACAATTTTCAGCAAATTGCAGCAATTGACCTACAGAAATAACCACTTTTCCATAAACAAGGTCTAAAATCATGTTTGGTTGCACTCCGGATACAATGTTTTAAACATAACTGTTCAAACTAGATGATTAGGGACATTATGGACAATTTTCAGCAAATTGCAGCAATTGAACTACAGAAATAACCACTTTTCCATAAACAAGGTCTAAAATCATGTTTGGTTGCACTCCGGATACAATGTTTTAAACATAACTGTTCAAACTAGATGATTAGGGACATTATGGACAATTTTCAGCAAATTGCAGCAATTGACCTACAGAAATAACCACTTTTCCATAAACAAGGTCTAAAATCATGTTTGGTTGCACTCCGGATACAATGTTTTAAACATAACTGTTCAAACTAGATGATTAGGGACATTATTATGGACAATTTTCAGCAAATTGCAGCAATTGACCTACAGAAATAACCACTTTTCCATAAACAAGGTCTAAAATCATGTTTGGTTGCACTCCGGATACAATGTTTTAAACATAACTGTTCAAACTAGATGATTAGGGACATTATGGACAATTTTCAGCAAATTGCAGCAATAGAAATAACCACTTTTCCATAAACAAGGTCTAAAATCATGTTTGGTTGCACTCCGGATACAATGTTTTAAACATAACTGTTCAAACTAGATGATTAGGGACATTATGGACAATTTTCAGCAAATTGCAGCAATAGAAATAACCACTTTTCCATAAACAAGGTCTAAAATCATGTTTGGTTGCACTCCGGATACAATGTTTTAAACATAACTGTTCAAACTAGATGATTAGGGACATTATTATGGACAATTTTCAGCAAATTGCAGCAATTGAACTACAGAAATAACCACTTTTCCATAAACAAGGTCTAAATCATGTTTGGTTGCACTCCGGATACAATGTTTTAAACATAACTGTTCAAACTAGATGATTAGGGACATTATGGACAATTTTCAGCAAATTGCAGCAATAGAAATAACCACTTTTCCATAAACAAGGTCTAAAATCATGTTTGGTTGCACTCCGGATACAATGTTTTAAACATAACTGTTCAAACTAGATGATTAGGGACATTATTATGGACAATTTTCAGCAAATTGCAGCAATTGAACTACAGAAATAACCACTTTTCCATAAACAAGGTCTAAAATCATGTTTGGTTGCACTCCGGATACAATGTTTTAAACATAACTGTTCAAACTAGATGATTAGGGACATTATTATGGACAATTTTCAGCAAATTGCAGCAATTGAACTACAGAAATAACCACTTTTCCATAAACAAGGTCTAAAATCATGTTTGGTTGCACTCCGGATACAATGTTTTAAACATAACTGTTCAAACTAGATGATTAGGGACATTATGGACAATTTTCAGCAAATTGCAGCAATTGACCTACAGAAATAACCACTTTTCCATAAACAAGGTCTAAAATCATGTTTGGTTGCACTCCGGATACAATGTTTTAAACATAACTGTTCAAACTAGATGATTAGGGACATTATGGACAATTTTCAGCAAATTGCAGCAATAGAAATAACCACTTTTCCATAAACAAGGTCTAAAATCATGTTTGGTTGCACTCCGGATACAATGTTTTAAACATAACTGTTCAAACTAGATGATTAGGGACATTATTATGGACAATTTTCAGCAAATTGCAGCAATTGAA
This sequence comes from Oncorhynchus mykiss, assembly GCF_013265735.2. Classification (NCBI taxonomy): domain Eukaryota; kingdom Metazoa; phylum Chordata; class Actinopteri; order Salmoniformes; family Salmonidae; genus Oncorhynchus; species Oncorhynchus mykiss. Next base: position 15,296 of record NW_023494090.1, read on the forward strand.
CTACAGAAATAACCACTTTTCCATAAACAAGGTCTAAAATCATGTTTGGTTGCACTCCGGATACAATGTTTTAAACATAACTGTTCAAACTAGATGATTAGGGACATTATGGACAATTTTCAGCAAGTTGCAGCAATAGAAATAACCACTTTTCCATAAACAAGGTCTAAAATCATGTTTGGTTGCACTCCGGATACAATGTTTTAAACATAACTGTTCAAACTAGATGATTAGGGACATTATTATGGACAATTTTCAGCAAATTGCAGCAATTGACCTACAGAAATAACCACTTTTCCATAAACAAGGTCTAAAATCATGTTTGGTTGCACTCCGGATACAATGTTTTAAACATAACTGTTCAAACTAGATGATTAGGGACATTATGGACAATTTTCAGCAAATTGCAGCAATAGACAATAACCACTTTTCCATAAACAAGGTCTAAAATCATGTTTGGTTGCACTCCGGATACAATGTTTTAAACATAACTGTTCAAACTAGATGATTAGGGACATTATTATGGACAATTTTCAGCAAATTGCAGCAATTGAACTACAGAAATAACCACTTTTCCATAAACAAGGTCTAAAATCATGTTTGGTTGCACTCCGGATACAATGTTTTAAACATAACTGTTCAAACTAGATGATTAGGGACATTATGGACAATTTTCAGCAAATTGCAGCAATTGAACTACAGAAATAACCACTTTTCCATAAACAAGGTCTAAAATCATGTTTGGTTGCACTCCGGATACAATGTTTTAAACATAACTGTTCAAACTAGATGATTAGGGACATTATGGACAATTTTCAGCAAATTGCAGCAATTGACCTACAGAAATAACCACTTTTCCATAAACAAGGTCTAAAATCATGTTTGGTTGCACTCCGGATACAATGTTTTAAACATAACTGTTCAAACTAGATGATTAGGGACATTATGGACAATTTTCAGCAAATTGCAGCAATAGAAATAACCACTTTTCCATAAACAAGGTCTAAAATCATGTTTGGTTGCACTCCGGATACAATGTTTTAAACATAACTGTTCAAACTAGATGATTAGGGACATTATTATGGACAATTTTCAGCAAATTGCAGCAATTGAACTACAGAAATAACCACTTTTCCATAAACAAGGTCTAAATCATGTTTGGTTGCACTCCGGATACAATGTTTTAAACATAACTGTTCAAACTAGATGATTAGGGACATTATGGACAATTTTCAGCAAATTGCAGCAATTGAAATAACCACTTTTCCATAAACAAGGTCTAAAATCATGTTTGGTTGCACTCCGGATACAATGTTTTAAACATAACTGTTCAAACTAGATGATTAGGGACATTATTATGGACAATTTTCAGCAAATTGCAGCAATTGAACTACAGAAATAACCACTTTTCCATAAACAAGGTCTAAAATCATGTTTGGTTGCACTCCGGATACAATGTTTTAAACATAACTGTTCAAACTAGATGATTAGGGACATTATTATGGACAATTTTCAGCAAATTGCAGCAATTGAACTACAGAAATAACCACTTTTCCATAAACAAGGTCTAAATCATGTTTGGTTGCACTCCGGATACAATGTTTTAAACATAACTGTTCAAACTAGATGATTAGGGACATTATTATGGACAATTTTCAGCAAATTGCAGCAATTGAACTACAGAAATAACCACTTTTCCATAAACAAGGTCTAAATCATGTTTGGTTGCACTCCGGATACAATGTTTTAAACATAACTGTTCAAACTAGATGATTAGGGACATTATGGACAATTTTCAGCAAATTGCAGCAATTGACCTACAGAAATAACCACTTTTCCATAAACAAGGTCTAAAATCATGTTTGGTTGCACTCCGGATACAATGTTTTAAACATAACTGTTCAAACTAGATGATTAGGGACATTATGGACAATTTTCAGCAAATTGCAGCAATAGAAATAACCACTTTTCCATAAACAAGGTCTAAATCATGTTTGGTTGCACTCCGGATACAATGTTTTAAACATAACTGTTCAAACTAGATGATTAGGGACATTATTATGGACAATTTTCAGCAAATTGCAGCAATTGACCTACAGAAATAACCACTTTTCCATAAACAAGGTCTAAAATCATGTTTGGTTGCACTCCGGATACAATGTTTTAAACATAACTGTTCAAACTAGATGATTAGGGACATTATGGACAATTTTCAGCAAATTGCAGCAATAGAAATAACCACTTTTCCATAAACAAGGTCTAAAATCATGTTTGGTTGCACTCCGGATACAATGTTTTAAACATAACTGTTCAAACTAGATGATTAGGGACATTATTATGGACAATTTTCAGCAAATTGCAGCAATTGACCTACAGAAATAACCACTTTTCCATAAACAAGGTCTAAAATCATGTTTGGTTGCACTCCGGATACAATGTTTTAAACATAACTGTTCAAACTAGATGATTAGGGACATTATGGACAATTTTCAGCAAATTGCAGCAATTGACCTACAGAAATAACCACTTTTCCATAAACAAGGTCTAAAATCATGTTTGGTTGCACTCCGGATACAATGTTTTAAACATAACTGTTCAAACTAGATGATTAGGGACATTATTATGGACAATTTTCAGCAAATTGCAGCAATTGACCTACAGAAATAACCACTTTTCCATAAACAAGGTCTAAAATCATGTTTGGTTGCACTCCGGATACAATGTTTTAAACATAACTGTTCAAACTAGATGATTAGGGACATTATTATGGACAATTTTCAGCAAATTGCAGCAATAGAAATAACCACTTTTCCATAAACAAGGTCTAAAATCATGTTTGGTTGCACTCCGGATACAATGTTTTAAACATAACTGTTCAAACTAGATGATTAGGGACATTATTATGGACAATTTTCAGCAAATTGCAGCAATTGACCTACAGAAATAACCACTTTTCCATAAACAAGGTCTAAAATCATGTTTGGTTGCACTCCGGATACAATGTTTTAAACATAACTGTTCAAACTAGATGATTAGGGACATTATGGACAATTTTCAGCAAATTGCAGCAATTGAACTACAGAAATAACCACTTTTCCATAAACAAGGTCTAAAATCATGTTTGGTTGCACTCCGGATACAATGTTTTAAACATAACTGTTCAAACTAGATGATTAGGGACATTATGGACAATTTTCAGCAAATTGCAGCAATTGACTACAGAAATAACCACTTTTCCATAAACAAGGTCTAAAATCATGTTTGGTTGCACTCCGGATACAATGTTTTAAACATAACTGTTCAAACTAGATGATTAGGGACATTATTATGGACAATTTTCAGCAAATTGCAGCAATTGACCTACAGAAATAACCACTTTTCCATAAACAAGGTCTAAAATCATGTTTGGTTGCACTCCGGATACAATGTTTTAAACATAACTGTTCAAACTAGATGATTAGGGACATTATGGACAATTTTCAGCAAATTGCAGCAATTGAAATAACCACTTTTCCATAAACAAGGTCTAAAATCATGTTTGGTTGCACTCCGGATACAATGTTTTAAACATAACTGTTCAAACTAGATGATTAGGGACATTATGGACAATTTTCAGCAAATTGCAGCAATAGAAATAACCACTTTTCCATAAACAAGGTCTAAAATCATGTTTGGTTGCACTCCGGATACAATGTTTTAAACATAACTGTTCAAACTAGATGATTAGGGACATTATTATGGACAATTTTCAGCAAATTGCAGCAATTGAACTACAGAAATAACCACTTTTCCATAAACAAGGTCTAAATCATGTTTGGTTGCACTCCGGATACAATGTTTTAAACATAACTGTTCAAACTAGATGATTAGGGACATTATGGACAATTTTCAGCAAATTGCAGCAATAGAAATAACCACTTTTCCATAAACAAGGTCTAAAATCATGTTTGGTTGCACTCCGGATACAATGTTTTAAACATAACTGTTCAAACTAGATGATTAGGGACATTATTATGGACAATTTTCAGCAAATTGCAGCAATTGAACTACAGAAATAACCACTTTTCCATAAACAAGGTCTAAAATCATGTTTGGTTGCACTCCGGATACAATGTTTTAAACATAACTGTTCAAACTAGATGATTAGGGACATTATTATGGACAATTTTCAGCAAATTGCAGCAATTGAACTACAGAAATAACCACTTTTCCATAAACAAGGTCTAAATCATGTTTGGTTGCACTCCGGATACAATGTTTTAAACATAACTGTTCAAACTAGATGATTAGGGACATTATGGACAATTTTCAGCAAATTGCAGCAATTGACCTACAGAAATAACCACTTTTCCATAAACAAGGTCTAAAATCATGTTTGGTTGCACTCCGGATACAATGTTTTAAACATAACTGTTCAAACTAGATGATTAGGGACATTATGGACAATTTTCAGCAAATTGCAGCAATAGAAATAACCACTTTTCCATAAACAAGGTCTAAAATCATGTTTGGTTGCACTCCGGATACAATGTTTTAAACATAACTGTTCAAACTAGATGATTAGGGACATTATTATGGACAATTTTCAGCAAATTGCAGCAATTGACCTACAGAAATAACCACTTTTCCATAAACAAGGTCTAAAATCATGTTTGGTTGCACTCCGGATACAATGTTTTAAACATAACTGTTCAAACTAGATGATTAGGGACATTATGGACAATTTTCAGCAAATTGCAGCAATAGAAATAACCACTTTTCCATAAACAAGGTCTAAAATCATGTTTGGTTGCACTCCGGATACAATGTTTTAAACATAACTGTTCAAACTAGATGATTAGGGACATTATTATGGACAATTTTCAGCAAATTGCAGCAATTGACCTACAGAAATAACCACTTTTCCATAAACAAGGTCTAAAATCATGTTTGGTTGCACTCCGGATACAATGTTTTAAACATAACTGTTCAAACTAGATGATTAGGGACATTATGGACAATTTTCAGCAAATTGCAGCAATTGACCTACAGAAATAACCACTTTTCCATAAACAAGGTCTAAAATCATGTTTGGTTGCACTCCGGATACAATGTTTTAAACATAACTGTTCAAACTAGATGATTAGGGACATTATTATGGACAATTTTCAGCAAATTGCAGCAATTGACTACAGAAATAACCACTTTTCCATAAACAAGGTCTAAAATCATGTTTGGTTGCACTCCGGATACAATGTTTTAAACATAACTGTTCAAACTAGATGATTAGGGACATTATTATGGACAATTTTCAGCAAATTGCAGCAATTGACCTACAGAAATAACCACTTTTCCATAAACAAGGTCTAAAATCATGTTTGGTTGCACTCCGGATACAATGTTTTAAACATAACTGTTCAAACTAGATGATTAGGGACATTATGGACAATTTTCAGCAAATTGCAGCAATTGACCTACAGAAATAACCACTTTTCCATAAACAAGGTCTAAAATCATGTTTGGTTGCACTCCGGATACAATGTTTTAAACATAACTGTTCAAACTAGATGATTAGGGACATTATGGACAATTTTCAGCAAATTGCAGCAATAGAAATAACCACTTTTCCATAAACAAGGTCTAAAATCATGTTTGGTTGCACTCCGGATACAATGTTTTAAACATAACTGTTCAAACTAGATGATTAGGGACATTATTATGGACAATTTTCAGCAAATTGCAGCAATTGAACTACAGAAATAACCACTTTTCCATAAACAAGGTCTAAAATCATGTTTGGTTGCACTCCGGATACAATGTTTTAAACATAACTGTTCAAACTAGATGATTAGGGACATTATTATGGACAATTTTCAGCAAATTGCAGCAATTGACCTACAGAAATAACCACTTTTCCATAAACAAGGTCTAAAATCATGTTTGGTTGCACTCCGGATACAATGTTTTAAACATAACTGTTCAAACTAGATGATTAGGGACATTATGGACAATTTTCAGCAAATTGCAGCAATTGACCTACAGAAATAACCACTTTTCCATAAACAAGGTCTAAAATCATGTTTGGTTGCACTCCGGATACAATGTTTTAAACATAACTGTTCAAACTAGATGATTAGGGACATTATGGACAATTTTCAGCAAATTGCAGCAATAGAAATAACCACTTTTCCATAAACAAGGTCTAAAATCATGTTTGGTTGCACTCCGGATACAATGTTTTAAACATAACTGTTCAAACTAGATGATTAGGGACATTATTATGGACAATTTTCAGCAAATTGCAGCAATTGACCTACAGAAATAACCACTTTTCCATAAACAAGGTCTAAAATCATGTTTGGTTGCACTCCGGATACAATGTTTTAAACATAACTGTTCAAACTAGATGATTAGGGACATTATGGACAATTTTCAGCAAATTGCAGCAATAGAAATAACCACTTTTCCATAAACAAGGTCTAAAATCATGTTTGGTTGCACTCCGGATACAATGTTTTAAACATAACTGTTCAAACTAGATGATTAGGGACATTATTATGGACAATTTTCAGCAAATTGCAGCAATTGAACTACAGAAATAACCACTTTTCCATAAACAAGGTCTAAATCATGTTTGGTTGCACTCCGGATACAATGTTTTAAACATAACTGTTCAAACTAGATGATTAGGGACATTATGGACAATTTTCAGCAAATTGCAGCAATAGAAATAACCACTTTTCCATAAACAAGGTCTAAAATCATGTTTGGTTGCACTCCGGATACAATGTTTTAAACATAACTGTTCAAACTAGATGATTAGGGACATTATTATGGACAATTTTCAGCAAATTGCAGCAATTGAACTACAGAAATAACCACTTTTCCATAAACAAGGTCTAAAATCATGTTTGGTTGCACTCCGGATACAATGTTTTAAACATAACTGTTCAAACTAGATGATTAGGGACATTATTATGGACAATTTTCAGCAAATTGCAGCAATTGAACTACAGAAATAACCACTTTTCCATAAACAAGGTCTAAAATCATGTTTGGTTGCACTCCGGATACAATGTTTTAAACATAACTGTTCAAACTAGATGATTAGGGACATTATTATGGACAATTTTCAGCAAATTGCAGCAATTGAACTACAGAAATAACCACTTTTCCATAAACAAGGTCTAAAATCATGTTTGGTTGCACTCCGGATACAATGTTTTAAACATAACTGTTCAAACTAGATGATTAGGGACATTATGGACAATTTTCAGCAAATTGCAGCAATTGACCTACAGAAATAACCACTTTTCCATAAACAAGGTCTAAAATCATGTTTGGTTGCACTCCGGATACAATGTTTTAAACATAACTGTTCAAACTAGATGATTAGGGACATTATGGACAATTTTCAGCAAATTGCAGCAATAGAAATAACCACTTTTCCATAAACAAGGTCTAAAATCATGTTTGGTTGCACTCCGGATACAATGTTTTAAACATAACTGTTCAAACTAGATGATTAGGGACATTATTATGGACAATTTTCAGCAAATTGCAGCAATTGACCTACAGAAATAACCACTTTTCCATAAACAAGGTCTAAAATCATGTTTGGTTGCACTCCGGATACAATGTTTTAAACATAACTGTTCAAACTAGATGATTAGGGACATTATGGACAATTTTCAGCAAATTGCAGCAATAGAAATAACCACTTTTCCATAAACAAGGTCTAAAATCATGTTTGGTTGCACTCCGGATACAATGTTTTAAACATAACTGTTCAAACTAGATGATTAGGGACATTATTATGGACAATTTTCAGCAAATTGCAGCAATTGACCTACAGAAATAACCACTTTTCCATAAACAAGGTCTAAAATCATGTTTGGTTGCACTCCGGATACAATGTTTTAAACATAACTGTTCAAACTAGATGATTAGGGACATTATGGACAATTTTCAGCAAATTGCAGCAATTGACCTACAGAAATAACCACTTTTCCATAAACAAGGTCTAAAATCATGTTTGGTTGCACTCCGGATACAATGTTTTAAACATAACTGTTCAAACTAGATGATTAGGGACATTATTATGGACAATTTTCAGCAAATTGCAGCAATTGAACTACAGAAATAACCACTTTTCCATAAACAAGGTCTAAAATCATGTTTGGTTGCACTCCGGATACAATGTTTTAAACATAACTGTTCAAACTAGATGATTAGGGACATTATTATGGACAATTTTCAGCAAATTGCAGCAATTGAACTACAGAAATAACCACTTTTCCATAAACAAGGTCTAAAATCATGTTTGGTTGCACTCCGGATACAATGTTTTAAACATAACTGTTCAAACTAGATGATTAGGGACATTATTATGGACAATTTTCAGCAAATTGCAGCAATTGACCTACAGAAATAACCACTTTTCCATAAACAAGGTCTAAAATCATGTTTGGTTGCACTCCGGATACAATGTTTTAAACATAACTGTTCAAACTAGATGATTAGGGACATTATGGACAATTTTCAGCAAATTGCAGCAATAGAAATAACCACTTTTCCATAAACAAGGTCTAAATCATGTTTGGTTGCACTCCGGATACAATGTTTTAAACATAACTGTTCAAACTAGATGATTAGGGACATTATTATGGACAATTTTCAGCAAATTGCAGCAATTGAACTACAGAAATAACCACTTTTCCATAAACAAGGTCTAAATCATGTTTGGTTGCACTCCGGATACAATGTTTTAAACATAACTGTTCAAACTAGATGATTAGGGACATTATTATGGACAATTTTCAGCAAATTGCAGCAATTGACCTACAGAAATAACCACTTTTCCATAAACAAGGTCTAAAATCATGTTTGGTTGCACTCCGGATACAATGTTTTAAACATAACTGTTCAAACTAGATGATTAGGGACATTATTATGGACAATTTTCAGCAAATTGCAGCAATTGACCTACAGAAATAACCACTTTTCCATAAACAAGGTCTAAAATCATGTTTGGTTGCACTCCGGATACAATGTTTTAAACATAACTGTTCAAACTAGATGATTAGGGACATTATGGACAATTTTCAGCAAATTGCAGCAATAGAAATAACCACTTTTCCATAAACAAGGTCTAAAATCATGTTTGGTTGCACTCCGGATACAATGTTTTAAACATAACTGTTCAAACTAGATGATTAGGGACATTATTATGGACAATTTTCAGCAAATTGCAGCAATTGAACTACAGAAATAACCACTTTTCCATAAACAAGGTCTAAAATCATGTTTGGTTGCACTCCGGATACAATGTTTTAAACATAACTGTTCAAACTAGATGATTAGGGACATTATGGACAATTTTCAGCAAATTGCAGCAATAGAAATAACCACTTTTCCATAAACAAGGTCTAAAATCATGTTTGGTTGCACTCCGGATACAATGTTTTAAACATAACTGTTCAAACTAGATGATTAGGGACATTATTATGGACAATTTTCAGCAAATTGCAGCAATTGAACTACAGAAATAACCACTTTTCCATAAACAAGGTCTAAATCATGTTTGGTTGCACTCCGGATACAATGTTTTAAACATAACTGTTCAAACTAGATGATTAGGGACATTATTATGGACAATTTTCAGCAAATTGCAGCAATTGACCTACAGAAATAACCACTTTTCCATAAACAAGGTCTAAAATCATGTTTGGTTGCACTCCGGATACAATGTTTTAAACATAACTGTTCAAACTAGATGATTAGGGACATTATGGACAATTTTCAGCAAATTGCAGCAATTGACCTACAGAAATAACCACTTTTCCATAAACAAGGTCTAAAATCATGTTTGGTTGCACTCCGGATACAATGTTTTAAACATAACTGTTCAAACTAGATGATTAGGGACATTATTATGGACAATTTTCAGCAAATTGCAGCAATTGAACTACAGAAATAACCACTTTTCCATAAACAAGGTCTAAAATCATGTTTGGTTGCACTCCGGATACAATGTTTTAAACATAACTGTTCAAACTAGATGATTAGGGACATTATTATGGACAATTTTCAGCAAATTGCAGCAATTGAACTACAGAAATAACCACTTTTCCATAAACAAGGTCTAAAATCATGTTTGGTTGCACTCCGGATACAATGTTTTAAACATAACTGTTCAAACTAGATGATTAGGGACATTATGGACAATTTTCAGCAAATTGCAGCAATAGAAATAACCACTTTTCCATAAACAAGGTCTAAAATCATGTTTGGTTGCACTCCGGATACAATGTTTTAAACATAACTGTTCAAACTAGATGATTAGGGACATTATTATGGACAATTTTCAGCAAATTGCAGCAATTGAACTACAGAAATAACCACTTTTCCATAAACAAGGTCTAAAATCATGTTTGGTTGCACTCCGGATACAATGTTTTAAACATAACTGTTCAAACTAGATGATTAGGGACATTATTATGGACAATTTTCAGCAAATTGCAGCAATTGACCTACAGAAATAACCACTTTTCCATAAACAAGGTCTAAAATCATGTTTGGTTGCACTCCGGATACAATGTTTTAAACATAACTGTTCAAACTAGATGATTAGGGACATTATGGACAATTTTCAGCAAATTGCAGCAATAGAAATAACCACTTTTCCATAAACAAGGTCTAAAATCATGTTTGGTTGCACTCCGGATACAATGTTTTAAACATAACTGTTCAAACTAGATGATTAGGGACATTATTATGGACAATTTTCAGCAAATTGCAGCAATTGAACTACAGAAATAACCACTTTTCCATAAACAAGGTCTAAAATCATGTTTGGTTGCACTCCGGATACAATGTTTTAAACATAACTGTTCAAACTAGATGATTAGGGACATTATTATGGACAATTTTCAGCAAATTGCAGCAATTGACTACAGAAATAACCACTTTTCCATAAACAAGGTCTAAAATCATGTTTGGTTGCACTCCGGATACAATGTTTTAAACATAACTGTTCAAACTAGATGATTAGGGACATTATTATGGACAATTTTCAGCAAATTGCAGCAATTGAACTACAGAAATAACCACTTTTCCATAAACAAGGTCTAAAATCATGTTTGGTTGCACTCCGGATACAATGTTTTAAACATAACTGTTCAAACTAGATGATTAGGGACATTATTATGGACAATTTTCAGCAAATTGCAGCAATTGAACTACAGAAATAACCACTTTTCCATAAACAAGGTCTAAAATCATGTTTGGTTGCACTCCGGATACAATGTTTTAAACATAACTGTTCAAACTAGATGATTAGGGACATTATTATGGACAATTTTCAGCAAATTGCAGCAATTGACCTACAGAAATAACCACTTTTCCATAAACAAGGTCTAAAATCATGTTTGGTTGCACTCCGGATACAATGTTTTAAACATAACTGTTCAAACTAGATGATTAGGGACATTATTATGGACAATTTTCAGCAAATTGCAGCAATTGAACTACAGAAATAACCACTTTTCCATAAACAAGGTCTAAAATCATGTTTGGTTGCACTCCGGATACAATGTTTTAAACATAACTGTTCAAACTAGATGATTAGGGACATTATTATGGACAATTTTCAGCAAATTGCAGCAATTGACCTACAGAAATAACCACTTTTCCATAAACAAGGTCTAAAATCATGTTTGGTTGCACTCCGGATACAATGTTTTAAACATAACTGTTCAAACTAGATGATTAGGGACATTATGGACAATTTTCAGCAAATTGCAGCAATAGAAATAACCACTTTTCCATAAACAAGGTCTAAAATCATGTTTGGTTGCACTCCGGATACAATGTTTTAAACATAACTGTTCAAACTAGATGATTAGGGACATTATTATGGACAATTTTCAGCAAATTGCAGCAATTGAACTACAGAAATAACCACTTTTCCATAAACAAGGTCTAAAATCATGTTTGGTTGCACTCCGGATACAATGTTTTAAACATAACTGTTCAAACTAGATGATTAGGGACATTATGGACAATTTTCAGCAATTGCAGCAATAGAAATAACCACTTTTCCATAAACAAGGTCTAAAATCATGTTTGGTTGCACTCCGGATACAATGTTTTAAACATAACTGTTCAAACTAGATGATTAGGGACATTATTATGGACAATTTTCAGCAAATTGCAGCAATTGAACTACAGAAATAACCACTTTTCCATAAACAAGGTCTAAAATCATGTTTGGTTGCACTCCGGATACAATGTTTTAAACATAACTGTTCAAACTAGATGATTAGGGACATTATTATGGACAATTTTCAGCAAATTGCAGCAATTGACCTACAGAAATAACCACTTTTCCATAAACAAGGTCTAAAATCATGTTTGGTTGCACTCCGGATACAATGTTTTAAACATAACTGTTCAAACTAGATGATTAGGGACATTATTATGGACAATTTTCAGCAAATTGCAGCAATTGACCTACAGAAATAACCACTTTTCCATAAACAAGGTCTAAAATCATGTTTGGTTGCACTCCGGATACAATGTTTTAAACATAACTGTTCAAACTAGATGATTAGGGACATTATTATGGACAATTTTCAGCAAATTGCAGCAATTGAACTACAGAAATAACCACTTTTCCATAAACAAGGTCTAAAATCATGTTTGGTTGCACTCCGGATACAATGTTTTAAACATAACTGTTCAAACTAGATGATTAGGGACATTATTATGGACAATTTTCAGCAAATTGCAGCAATTGAACTACAGAAATAACCACTTTTCCATAAACAAGGTCTAAATCATGTTTGGTTGCACTCCGGATACAATGTTTTAAACATAACTGTTCAAACTAGATGATTAGGGACATTATGGACAATTTTCAGCAAGTTGCAGCAATAGAAATAACCACTTTTCCATAAACAAGGTCTAAAATCATGTTTGGTTGCACTCCGGATACAATGTTTTAAACATAACTGTTCAAACTAGATGATTAGGGACATTATTATGGACAATTTTCAGCAAATTGCAGCAATTGACCTACAGAAATAACCACTTTTCCATAAACAAGGTCTAAAATCATGTTTGGTTGCACTCCGGATACAATGTTTTAAACATAACTGTTCAAACTAGATGATTAGGGACATTATGGACAATTTTCAGCAAATTGCAGCAATTGAAATAACCACTTTTCCATAAACAAGGTCTAAATCATGTTTGGTTGCACTCCGGATACAATGTTTTAAACATAACTGTTCAAACTAGATGATTAGGGACATTATTATGGACAATTTTCAGCAAATTGCAGCAATTGAACTACAGAAATAACCACTTTTCCATAAACAAGGTCTAAATCATGTTTGGTTGCACTCCGGATACAATGTTTTAAACATAACTGTTCAAACTAGATGATTAGGGACATTATTATGGACAATTTTCAGCAAATTGCAGCAATTGACCTACAGAAATAACCACTTTTCCATAAACAAGGTCTAAAATCATGTTTGGTTGCACTCCGGATACAATGTTTTAAACATAACTGTTCAAACTAGATGATTAGGGACATTATGGACAATTTTCAGCAAATTGCAGCAATTGAGAAATAACCACTTTTCCATAAACAAGGTCTAAAATCATGTTTGGTTGCACTCCGGATACAATGTTTTAAACATAACTGTTCAAACTAGATGATTAGGGACATTATTATGGACAATTTTCAGCAAATTGCAGCAATTGACCTACAGAAATAACCACTTTTCCATAAACAAGGTCTAAAATCATGTTTGGTTGCACTCCGGATACAATGTTTTAAACATAACTGTTCAAACTAGATGATTAGGGACATTATGGACAATTTTCAGCAAATTGCAGCAATAGAAATAACCACTTTTCCATAAACAAGGTCTAAAATCATGTTTGGTTGCACTCCGGATACAATGTTTTAAACATAACTGTTCAAACTAGATGATTAGGGACATTATTATGGACAATTTTCAGCAAATTGCAGCAATTGACTACAGAAATAACCACTTTTCCATAAACAAGGTCTAAAATCATGTTTGGTTGCACTCCGGATACAATGTTTTAAACATAACTGTTCAAACTAGATGATTAGGGACATTATGGACAATTTTCAGCAAATTGCAGCAATTGAAATAACCACTTTTCCATAAACAAGGTCTAAAATCATGTTTGGTTGCACTCCGGATACAATGTTTTAAACATAACTGTTCAAACTAGATGATTAGGGACATTATTATGGACAATTTTCAGCAAATTGCAGCAATTGAACTACAGAAATAACCACTTTTCCATAAACAAGGTCTAAAATCATGTTTGGTTGCACTCCGGATACAATGTTTTAAACATAACTGTTCAAACTAGATGATTAGGGACATTATTATGGACAATTTTCAGCAAATTGCAGCAATTGAACTACAGAAATAACCACTTTTCCATAAACAAGGTCTAAATCATGTTTGGTTGCACTCCGGATACAATGTTTTAAACATAACTGTTCAAACTAGATGATTAGGGACATTATGGACAATTTTCAGCAAATTGCAGCAATTGACCTACAGAAATAACCACTTTTCCATAAACAAGGTCTAAAATCATGTTTGGTTGCACTCCGGATACAATGTTTTAAACATAACTGTTCAAACTAGATGATTAGGGACATTATTATGGACAATTTTCAGCAAATTGCAGCAATAGAAATAACCACTTTTCCATAAACAAGGTCTAAAATCATGTTTGGTTGCACTCCGGATACAATGTTTTAAACATAACTGTTCAAACTAGATGATTAGGGACATTATTATGGACAATTTTCAGCAAATTGCAGCAATTGACCTACAGAAATAACCACTTTTCCATAAACAAGGTCTAAAATCATGTTTGGTTGCACTCCGGATACAATGTTTTAAACATAACTGTTCAAACTAGATGATTAGGGACATTATGGACAATTTTCAGCAAATTGCAGCAATAGAAATAACCACTTTTCCATAAACAAGGTCTAAAATCATGTTTGGTTGCACTCCGGATACAATGTTTTAAACATAACTGTTCAAACTAGATGATTAGGGACATTATTATGGACAATTTTCAGCAAATTGCAGCAATTGACCTACAGAAATAACCACTTTTCCATAAACAAGGTCTAAAATCATGTTTGGTTGCACTCCGGATACAATGTTTTAAACATAACTGTTCAAACTAGATGATTAGGGACATTATGGACAATTTTCAGCAAATTGCAGCAATTGACCTACAGAAATAACCACTTTTCCATAAACAAGGTCTAAAATCATGTTTGGTTGCACTCCGGATACAATGTTTTAAACATAACTGTTCAAACTAGATGATTAGGGACATTATTATGGACAATTTTCAGCAAATTGCAGCAATTGAACTACAGAAATAACCACTTTTCCATAAACAAGGTCTAAATCATGTTTGGTTGCACTCCGGATACAATGTTTTAAACATAACTGTTCAAACTAGATGATTAGGGACATTATTATGGACAATTTTCAGCAAATTGCAGCAATTGACTACAGAAATAACCACTTTTCCATAAACAAGGTCTAAAATCATGTTTGGTTGCACTCCGGATACAATGTTTTAAACATAACTGTTCAAACTAGATGATTAGGGACATTATTATGGACAATTTTCAGCAAATTGCAGCAATTGACCTACAGAAATAACCACTTTTCCATAAACAAGGTCTAAAATCATGTTTGGTTGCACTCCGGATACAATGTTTTAAACATAACTGTTCAAACTAGATGATTAGGGACATTATGGACAATTTTCAGCAAATTGCAGCAATAGAAATAACCACTTTTCCATAAACAAGGTCTAAAATCATGTTTGGTTGCACTCCGGATACAATGTTTTAAACATAACTGTTCAAACTAGATGATTAGGGACATTATTATGGACAATTTTCAGCAAATTGCAGCAATTGAACTACAGAAATAACCACTTTTCCATAAACAAGGTCTAAATCATGTTTGGTTGCACTCCGGATACAATGTTTTAAACATAACTGTTCAAACTAGATGATTAGGGACATTATTATGGACAATTTTCAGCAAATTGCAGCAATTGACCTACAGAAATAACCACTTTTCCATAAACAAGGTCTAAAATCATGTTTGGTTGCACTCCGGATACAATGTTTTAAACATAACTGTTCAAACTAGATGATTAGGGACATTATTATGGACAATTTTCAGCAAATTGCAGCAATTGACCTACAGAAATAACCACTTTTCCATAAACAAGGTCTAAAATCATGTTTGGTTGCACTCCGGATACAATGTTTTAAACATAACTGTTCAAACTAGATGATTAGGGACATTATGGACAATTTTCAGCAAATTGCAGCAATAGAAATAACCACTTTTCCATAAACAAGGTCTAAAATCATGTTTGGTTGCACTCCGGATACAATGTTTTAAACATAACTGTTCAAACTAGATGATTAGGGACATTATTATGGACAATTTTCAGCAAATTGCAGCAATTGAACTACAGAAATAACCACTTTTCCATAAACAAGGTCTAAAATCATGTTTGGTTGCACTCCGGATACAATGTTTTAAACATAACTGTTCAAACTAGATGATTAGGGACATTATGGACAATTTTCAGCAAATTGCAGCAATAGAAATAACCACTTTTCCATAAACAAGGTCTAAAATCATGTTTGGTTGCACTCCGGATACAATGTTTTAAACATAACTGTTCAAACTAGATGATTAGGGACATTATTATGGACAATTTTCAGCAAATTGCAGCAATTGAACTACAGAAATAACCACTTTTCCATAAACAAGGTCTAAAATCATGTTTGGTTGCACTCCGGATACAATGTTTTAAACATAACTGTTCAAACTAGATGATTAGGGACATTATTATGGACAATTTTCAGCAAATTGCAGCAATTGACTACAGAAATAACCACTTTTCCATAAACAAGGTCTAAAATCATGTTTGGTTGCACTCCGGATACAATGTTTTAAACATAACTGTTCAAACTAGATGATTAGGGACATTATGGACAATTTTCAGCAAATTGCAGCAATTGACCTACAGAAATAACCACTTTTCCATAAACAAGGTCTAAAATCATGTTTGGTTGCACTCCGGATACAATGTTTTAAACATAACTGTTCAAACTAGATGATTAGGGACATTATTATGGACAATTTTCAGCAAATTGCAGCAATTGAACTACAGAAATAACCACTTTTCCATAAACAAGGTCTAAAATCATGTTTGGTTGCACTCCGGATACAATGTTTTAAACATAACTGTTCAAACTAGATGATTAGGGACATTATTATGGACAATTTTCAGCAAATTGCAGCAATTGAACTACAGAAATAACCACTTTTCCATAAACAAGGTCTAAATCATGTTTGGTTGCACTCCGGATACAATGTTTTAAACATAACTGTTCAAACTAGATGATTAGGGACATTATGGACAATTTTCAGCAAATTGCAGCAATAGAAATAACCACTTTTCCATAAACAAGGTCTAAAATCATGTTTGGTTGCACTCCGGATACAATGTTTTAAACATAACTGTTCAAACTAGATGATTAGGGACATTATTATGGACAATTTTCAGCAAATTGCAGCAATTGACCTACAGAAATAACCACTTTTCCATAAACAAGGTCTAAAATCATGTTTGGTTGCACTCCGGATACAATGTTTTAAACATAACTGTTCAAACTAGATGATTAGGGACATTATTATGGACAATTTTCAGCAAATTGCAGCAATTGACCTACAGAAATAACCACTTTTCCATAAACAAGGTCTAAAATCATGTTTGGTTGCACTCCGGATACAATGTTTTAAACATAACTGTTCAAACTAGATGATTAGGGACATTATGGACAATTTTCAGCAAATTGCAGCAATAGAAATAACCACTTTTCCATAAACAAGGTCTAAAATCATGTTTGGTTGCACTCCGGATACAATGTTTTAAACATAACTGTTCAAACTAGATGATTAGGGACATTATTATGGACAATTTTCAGCAAATTGCAGCAATTGAACTACAGAAATAACCACTTTTCCATAAACAAGGTCTAAATCATGTTTGGTTGCACTCCGGATACAATGTTTTAAACATAACTGTTCAAACTAGATGATTAGGGACATTATTATGGACAATTTTCAGCAAATTGCAGCAATTGACCTACAGAAATAACCACTTTTCCATAAACAAGGTCTAAAATCATGTTTGGTTGCACTCCGGATACAATGTTTTAAACATAACTGTTCAAACTAGATGATTAGGGACATTATTATGGACAATTTTCAGCAAATTGCAGCAATTGAACTACAGAAATAACCACTTTTCCATAAACAAGGTCTAAAATCATGTTTGGTTGCACTCCGGATACAATGTTTTAAACATAACTGTTCAAACTAGATGATTAGGGACATTATGGACAATTTTCAGCAAATTGCAGCAATAGAAATAACCACTTTTCCATAAACAAGGTCTAAAATCATGTTTGGTTGCACTCCGGATACAATGTTTTAAACATAACTGTTCAAACTAGATGATTAGGGACATTATTATGGACAATTTTCAGCAAATTGCAGCAATTGAACTACAGAAATAACCACTTTTCCATAAACAAGGTCTAAAATCATGTTTGGTTGCACTCCGGATACAATGTTTTAAACATAACTGTTCAAACTAGATGATTAGGGACATTATTATGGACAATTTTCAGCAAATTGCAGCAATAGAAATAACCACTTTTCCATAAACAAGGTCTAAAATCATGTTTGGTTGCACTCCGGATACAATGTTTTAAACATAACTGTTCAAACTAGATGATTAGGGACATTATTATGGACAATTTTCAGCAAATTGCAGCAATTGAACTACAGAAATAACCACTTTTCCATAAACAAGGTCTAAAATCATGTTTGGTTGCACTCCGGATACAATGTTTTAAACATAACTGTTCAAACTAGATGATTAGGGACATTATTATGGACAATTTTCAGCAAATTGCAGCAATTGACCTACAGAAATAACCACTTTTCCATAAACAAGGTCTAAAATCATGTTTGGTTGCACTCCGGATACAATGTTTTAAACATAACTGTTCAAACTAGATGATTAGGGACATTATGGACAATTTTCAGCAAATTGCAGCAATTGACCTACAGAAATAACCACTTTTCCATAAACAAGGTCTAAAATCATGTTTGGTTGCACTCCGGATACAATGTTTTAAACATAACTGTTCAAACTAGATGATTAGGGACATTATTATGGACAATTTTCAGCAAATTGCAGCAATTGAACTACAGAAATAACCACTTTTCCATAAACAAGGTCTAAATCATGTTTGGTTGCACTCCGGATACAATGTTTTAAACATAACTGTTCAAACTAGATGATTAGGGACATTATTATGGACAATTTTCAGCAAATTGCAGCAATTGAACTACAGAAATAACCACTTTTCCATAAACAAGGTCTAAAATCATGTTTGGTTGCACTCCGGATACAATGTTTTAAACATAACTGTTCAAACTAGATGATTAGGGACATTATGGACAATTTTCAGCAAATTGCAGCAATAGAAATAACCACTTTTCCATAAACAAGGTCTAAAATCATGTTTGGTTGCACTCCGGATACAATGTTTTAAACATAACTGTTCAAACTAGATGATTAGGGACATTATTATGGACAATTTTCAGCAAATTGCAGCAATTGAACTACAGAAATAACCACTTTTCCATAAACAAGGTCTAAATCATGTTTGGTTGCACTCCGGATACAATGTTTTAAACATAACTGTTCAAACTAGATGATTAGGGACATTATTATGGACAATTTTCAGCAAATTGCAGCAATTGACCTACAGAAATAACCACTTTTCCATAAACAAGGTCTAAAATCATGTTTGGTTGCACTCCGGATACAATGTTTTAAACATAACTGTTCAAACTAGATGATTAGGGACATTATGGACAATTTTCAGCAAATTGCAGCAATAGAAATAACCACTTTTCCATAAACAAGGTCTAAAATCATGTTTGGTTGCACTCCGGATACAATGTTTTAAACATAACTGTTCAAACTAGATGATTAGGGACATTATTATGGACAATTTTCAGCAAATTGCAGCAATTGACCTACAGAAATAACCACTTTTCCATAAACAAGGTCTAAAATCATGTTTGGTTGCACTCCGGATACAATGTTTTAAACATAACTGTTCAAACTAGATGATTAGGGACATTATTATGGACAATTTTCAGCAAATTGCAGCAATTGAACTACAGAAATAACCACTTTTCCATAAACAAGGTCTAAAATCATGTTTGGTTGCACTCCGGATACAATGTTTTAAACATAACTGTTCAAACTAGATGATTAGGGACATTATTATGGACAATTTTCAGCAAATTGCAGCAATTGACCTACAGAAATAACCACTTTTCCATAAACAAGGTCTAAAATCATGTTTGGTTGCACTCCGGATACAATGTTTTAAACATAACTGTTCAAACTAGATGATTAGGGACATTATTATGGACAATTTTCAGCAAATTGCAGCAATTGAACTACAGAAATAACCACTTTTCCATAAACAAGGTCTAAAATCATGTTTGGTTGCACTCCGGATACAATGTTTTAAACATAACTGTTCAAACTAGATGATTAGGGACATTATTATGGACAATTTTCAGCAAATTGCAGCAATTGAACTACAGAAATAACCACTTTTCCATAAACAAGGTCTAAAATCATGTTTGGTTGCACTCCGGATACAATGTTTTAAACATAACTGTTCAAACTAGATGATTAGGGACATTATTATGGACAATTTTCAGCAAATTGCAGCAATTGACTACAGAAATAACCACTTTTCCATAAACAAGGTCTAAAATCATGTTTGGTTGCACTCCGGATACAATGTTTTAAACATAACTGTTCAAACTAGATGATTAGGGACATTATGGACAATTTTCAGCAAATTGCAGCAATTGACCTACAGAAATAACCACTTTTCCATAAACAAGGTCTAAAATCATGTTTGGTTGCACTCCGGATACAATGTTTTAAACATAACTGTTCAAACTAGATGATTAGGGACATTATTATGGACAATTTTCAGCAAATTGCAGCAATTGAACTACAGAAATAACCACTTTTCCATAAACAAGGTCTAAATCATGTTTGGTTGCACTCCGGATACAATGTTTTAAACATAACTGTTCAAACTAGATGATTAGGGACATTATTATGGACAATTTTCAGCAAATTGCAGCAATTGACCTACAGAAATAACCACTTTTCCATAAACAAGGTCTAAAATCATGTTTGGTTGCACTCCGGATACAATGTTTTAAACATAACTGTTCAAACTAGATGATTAGGGACATTATTATGGACAATTTTCAGCAAATTGCAGCAATTGAACTACAGAAATAACCACTTTTCCATAAACAAGGTCTAAAATCATGTTTGGTTGCACTCCGGATACAATGTTTTAAACATAACTGTTCAAACTAGATGATTAGGGACATTATTATGGACAATTTTCAGCAAATTGCAGCAATTGACCTACAGAAATAACCACTTTTCCATAAACAAGGTCTAAAATCATGTTTGGTTGCACTCCGGATACAATGTTTTAAACATAACTGTTCAAACTAGATGATTAGGGACATTATGGACAATTTTCAGCAAATTGCAGCAATAGAAATAACCACTTTTCCATAAACAAGGTCTAAAATCATGTTTGGTTGCACTCCGGATACAATGTTTTAAACATAACTGTTCAAACTAGATGATTAGGGACATTATTATGGACAATTTTCAGCAAATTGCAGCAATTGAACTACAGAAATAACCACTTTTCCATAAACAAGGTCTAAAATCATGTTTGGTTGCACTCCGGATACAATGTTTTAAACATAACTGTTCAAACTAGATGATTAGGGACATTATTATGGACAATTTTCAGCAAATTGCAGCAATAGAAATAACCACTTTTCCATAAACAAGGTCTAAAATCATGTTTGGTTGCACTCCGGATACAATGTTTTAAACATAACTGTTCAAACTAGATGATTAGGGACATTATTATGGACAATTTTCAGCAAATTGCAGCAATTGAACTACAGAAATAACCACTTTTCCATAAACAAGGTCTAAATCATGTTTGGTTGCACTCCGGATACAATGTTTTAAACATAACTGTTCAAACTAGATGATTAGGGACATTATTATGGACAATTTTCAGCAAATTGCAGCAATTGACCTACAGAAATAACCACTTTTCCATAAACAAGGTCTAAAATCATGTTTGGTTGCACTCCGGATACAATGTTTTAAACATAACTGTTCAAACTAGATGATTAGGGACATTATTATGGACAATTTTCAGCAAATTGCAGCAATTGAACTACAGAAATAACCACTTTTCCATAAACAAGGTCTAAAATCATGTTTGGTTGCACTCCGGATACAATGTTTTAAACATAACTGTTCAAACTAGATGATTAGGGACATTATTATGGACAATTTTCAGCAAATTGCAGCAATTGAACTACAGAAATAACCACTTTTCCATAAACAAGGTCTAAAATCATGTTTGGTTGCACTCCGGATACAATGTTTTAAACATAACTGTTCAAACTAGATGATTAGGGACATTATGGACAATTTTCAGCAAATTGCAGCAATAGAAATAACCACTTTTCCATAAACAAGGTCTAAAATCATGTTTGGTTGCACTCCGGATACAATGTTTTAAACATAACTGTTCAAACTAGATGATTAGGGACATTATTATGGACAATTTTCAGCAAATTGCAGCAATTGAACTACAGAAATAACCACTTTTCCATAAACAAGGTCTAAAATCATGTTTGGTTGCACTCCGGATACAATGTTTTAAACATAACTGTTCAAACTAGATGATTAGGGACATTATTATGGACAATTTTCAGCAAATTGCAGCAATTGAACTACAGAAATAACCACTTTTCCATAAACAAGGTCTAAAATCATGTTTGGTTGCACTCCGGATACAATGTTTTAAACATAACTGTTCAAACTAGATGATTAGGGACATTATTATGGACAATTTTCAGCAAATTGCAGCAATTGACCTACAGAAATAACCACTTTTCCATAAACAAGGTCTAAAATCATGTTTGGTTGCACTCCGGATACAATGTTTTAAACATAACTGTTCAAACTAGATGATTAGGGACATTATGGACAATTTTCAGCAAATTGCAGCAATAGAAATAACCACTTTTCCATAAACAAGGTCTAAATCATGTTTGGTTGCACTCCGGATACAATGTTTTAAACATAACTGTTCAAACTAGATGATTAGGGACATTATTATGGACAATTTTCAGCAAATTGCAGCAATTGAACTACAGAAATAACCACTTTTCCATAAACAAGGTCTAAATCATGTTTGGTTGCACTCCGGATACAATGTTTTAAACATAACTGTTCAAACTAGATGATTAGGGACATTATTATGGACAATTTTCAGCAAATTGCAGCAATTGACCTACAGAAATAACCACTTTTCCATAAACAAGGTCTAAAATCATGTTTGGTTGCACTCCGGATACAATGTTTTAAACATAACTGTTCAAACTAGATGATTAGGGACATTATTATGGACAATTTTCAGCAAATTGCAGCAATTGAACTACAGAAATAACCACTTTTCCATAAACAAGGTCTAAAATCATGTTTGGTTGCACTCCGGATACAATGTTTTAAACATAACTGTTCAAACTAGATGATTAGGGACATTATTATGGACAATTTTCAGCAAATTGCAGCAATTGAACTACAGAAATAACCACTTTTCCATAAACAAGGTCTAAAATCATGTTTGGTTGCACTCCGGATACAATGTTTTAAACATAACTGTTCAAACTAGATGATTAGGGACATTATTATGGACAATTTTCAGCAAATTGCAGCAATTGACTACAGAAATAACCACTTTTCCATAAACAAGGTCTAAAATCATGTTTGGTTGCACTCCGGATACAATGTTTTAAACATAACTGTTCAAACTAGATGATTAGGGACATTATTATGGACAATTTTCAGCAAATTGCAGCAATTGAACTACAGAAATAACCACTTTTCCATAAACAAGGTCTAAAATCATGTTTGGTTGCACTCCGGATACAATGTTTTAAACATAACTGTTCAAACTAGATGATTAGGGACATTATTATGGACAATTTTCAGCAAATTGCAGCAATAGAAATAACCACTTTTCCATAAACAAGGTCTAAAATCATGTTTGGTTGCACTCCGGATACAATGTTTTAAACATAACTGTTCAAACTAGATGATTAGGGACATTATTATGGACAATTTTCAGCAAATTGCAGCAATTGAACTACAGAAATAACCACTTTTCCATAAACAAGGTCTAAATCATGTTTGGTTGCACTCCGGATACAATGTTTTAAACATAACTGTTCAAACTAGATGATTAGGGACATTATTATGGACAATTTTCAGCAAATTGCAGCAATTGACCTACAGAAATAACCACTTTTCCATAAACAAGGTCTAAAATCATGTTTGGTTGCACTCCGGATACAATGTTTTAAACATAACTGTTCAAACTAGATGATTAGGGACATTATTATGGACAATTTTCAGCAAATTGCAGCAATTGAACTACAGAAATAACCACTTTTCCATAAACAAGGTCTAAAATCATGTTTGGTTGCACTCCGGATACAATGTTTTAAACATAACTGTTCAAACTAGATGATTAGGGACATTATTATGGACAATTTTCAGCAAATTGCAGCAATTGACCTACAGAAATAACCACTTTTCCATAAACAAGGTCTAAAATCATGTTTGGTTGCACTCCGGATACAATGTTTTAAACATAACTGTTCAAACTAGATGATTAGGGACATTATTATGGACAATTTTCAGCAAATTGCAGCAATTGAACTACAGAAATAACCACTTTTCCATAAACAAGGTCTAAAATCATGTTTGGTTGCACTCCGGATACAATGTTTTAAACATAACTGTTCAAACTAGATGATTAGGGACATTATTATGGACAATTTTCAGCAAATTGCAGCAATTGAACTACAGAAATAACCACTTTTCCATAAACAAGGTCTAAAATCATGTTTGGTTGCACTCCGGATACAATGTTTTAAACATAACTGTTCAAACTAGATGATTAGGGACATTATTATGGACAATTTTCAGCAAATTGCAGCAATTGACCTACAGAAATAACCACTTTTCCATAAACAAGGTCTAAAATCATGTTTGGTTGCACTCCGGATACAATGTTTTAAACATAACTGTTCAAACTAGATGATTAGGGACATTATTATGGACAATTTTCAGCAAATTGCAGCAATTGAACTACAGAAATAACCACTTTTCCATAAACAAGGTCTAAAATCATGTTTGGTTGCACTCCGGATACAATGTTTTAAACATAACTGTTCAAACTAGATGATTAGGGACATTATTATGGACAATTTTCAGCAAATTGCAGCAATTGAACTACAGAAATAACCACTTTTCCATAAACAAGGTCTAAAATCATGTTTGGTTGCACTCCGGATACAATGTTTTAAACATAACTGTTCAAACTAGATGATTAGGGACATTATTATGGACAATTTTCAGCAAATTGCAGCAATTGACTACAGAAATAACCACTTTTCCATAAACAAGGTCTAAAATCATGTTTGGTTGCACTCCGGATACAATGTTTTAAACATAACTGTTCAAACTAGATGATTAGGGACATTATGGACAATTTTCAGCAAATTGCAGCAATTGAAATAACCACTTTTCCATAAACAAGGTCTAAAATCATGTTTGGTTGCACTCCGGATACAATGTTTTAAACATAACTGTTCAAACTAGATGATTAGGGACATTATTATGGACAATTTTCAGCAAATTGCAGCAATTGAACTACAGAAATAACCACTTTTCCATAAACAAGGTCTAAAATCATGTTTGGTTGCACTCCGGATACAATGTTTTAAACATAACTGTTCAAACTAGATGATTAGGGACATTATTATGGACAATTTTCAGCAAATTGCAGCAATTGACCTACAGAAATAACCACTTTTCCATAAACAAGGTCTAAAATCATGTTTGGTTGCACTCCGGATACAATGTTTTAAACATAACTGTTCAAACTAGATGATTAGGGACATTATGGACAATTTTCAGCAAATTGCAGCAATAGAAATAACCACTTTTCCATAAACAAGGTCTAAAATCATGTTTGGTTGCACTCCGGATACAATGTTTTAAACATAACTGTTCAAACTAGATGATTAGGGACATTATTATGGACAATTTTCAGCAAATTGCAGCAATTGAACTACAGAAATAACCACTTTTCCATAAACAAGGTCTAAATCATGTTTGGTTGCACTCCGGATACAATGTTTTAAACATAACTGTTCAAACTAGATGATTAGGGACATTATTATGGACAATTTTCAGCAAATTGCAGCAATTGAACTACAGAAATAACCACTTTTCCATAAACAAGGTCT
Source organism: Oncorhynchus mykiss (assembly GCF_013265735.2). Lineage (NCBI taxonomy): Eukaryota > Metazoa > Chordata > Actinopteri > Salmoniformes > Salmonidae > Oncorhynchus > Oncorhynchus mykiss. The sequence continues at coordinate 41,947 of NW_023494090.1, forward strand.
AAAATCATGTTTGGTTGCACTCCGGATACAATGTTTTAAACATAACTGTTCAAACTAGATGATTAGGGACATTATTATGGACAATTTTCAGCAAATTGCAGCAATTGAACTACAGAAATAACCACTTTTCCATAAACAAGGTCTAAAATCATGTTTGGTTGCACTCCGGATACAATGTTTTAAACATAACTGTTCAAACTAGATGATTAGGGACATTATTATGGACAATTTTCAGCAAATTGCAGCAATTGAACTACAGAAATAACCACTTTTCCATAAACAAGGTCTAAAATCATGTTTGGTTGCACTCCGGATACAATGTTTTAAACATAACTGTTCAAACTAGATGATTAGGGACATTATGGGACAATTTTCAGCAAATTGCAGCAATTGAATACAGAAATAACCACTTTTCCATAAACAAGGTCTAAAATCATGTTTGGTTGCACTCCGGATACAATGTTTTAAACATAACTGTTCAAACTAGATGATTAGGGACATTATTATGGACAATTTTCAGCAAATTGCAGCAATTGAACTACAGAAATAACCACTTTTCCATAAACAAGGTCTAAAATCATGTTTGGTTGCACTCCGGATACAATGTTTTAAACATAACTGTTCAAACTAGATGATTAGGGACATTATTATGGACAATTTTCAGCAAATTGCAGCAATTGAACTACAGAAATAACCACTTTTCCATAAACAAGGTCTAAAATCATGTTTGGTTGCACTCCGGATACAATGTTTTAAACATAACTGTTCAAACTAGATGATTAGGGACATTATTATGGACAATTTTCAGCAAATTGCAGCAATTGAACTACAGAAATAACCACTTTTCCATAAACAAGGTCTAAAATCATGTTTGGTTGCACTCCGGATACAATGTTTTAAACATAACTGTTCAAACTAGATGATTAGGGACATTATTATGGACAATTTTCAGCAAATTGCAGCAATTGAACTACAGAAATAACCACTTTTCCATAAACAAGGTCTAAAATCATGTTTGGTTGCACTCCGGATACAATGTTTTAAACATAACTGTTCAAACTAGATGATTAGGGACATTATTATGGACAATTTTCAGCAAATTGCAGCAATTGACCTACAGAAATAACCACTTTTCCATAAACAAGGTCTAAAATCATGTTTGGTTGCACTCCGGATACAATGTTTTAAACATAACTGTTCAAACTAGATGATTAGGGACATTATTATGGACAATTTTCAGCAAATTGCAGCAATTGACCTACAGAAATAACCACTTTTCCATAAACAAGGTCTAAAATCATGTTTGGTTGCACTCCGGATACAATGTTTTAAACATAACTGTTCAAACTAGATGATTAGGGACATTATTATGGACAATTTTCAGCAAATTGCAGCAATTGACCTACAGAAATAACCACTTTTCCATAAACAAGGTCTAAAATCATGTTTGGTTGCACTCCGGATACAATGTTTTAAACATAACTGTTCAAACTAGATGATTAGGGACATTATGGACAATTTTCAGCAAATTGCAGCAATTGAACTACAGAAATAACCACTTTTCCATAAACAAGGTCTAAAATCATGTTTGGTTGCACTCCGGATACAATGTTTTAAACATAACTGTTCAAACTAGATGATTAGGGACATTATTATGGACAATTTTCAGCAAATTGCAGCAATTGACCTACAGAAATAACCACTTTTCCATAAACAAGGTCTAAAATCATGTTTGGTTGCACTCCGGATACAATGTTTTAAACATAACTGTTCAAACTAGATGATTAGGGACATTATTATGGACAATTTTCAGCAAATTGCAGCAATTGACCTACAGAAATAACCACTTTTCCATAAACAAGGTCTAAAATCATGTTTGGTTGCACTCCGGATACAATGTTTTAAACATAACTGTTCAAACTAGATGATTAGGGACATTATTATGGACAATTTTCAGCAAATTGCAGCAATTGAACTACAGAAATAACCACTTTTCCATAAACAAGGTCTAAAATCATGTTTGGTTGCACTCCGGATACAATGTTTTAAACATAACTGTTCAAACTAGATGATTAGGGACATTATTATGGACAATTTTCAGCAAATTGCAGCAATTGACCTACAGAAATAACCACTTTTCCATAAACAAGGTCTAAAATCATGTTTGGTTGCACTCCGGATACAATGTTTTAAACATAACTGTTCAAACTAGATGATTAGGGACATTATTATGGACAATTTTCAGCAAATTGCAGCAATTGAACTACAGAAATAACCACTTTTCCATAAACAAGGTCTAAAATCATGTTTGGTTGCACTCCGGATACAATGTTTTAAACATAACTGTTCAAACTAGATGATTAGGGACATTATTATGGACAATTTTCAGCAAATTGCAGCAATAGAAATAACCACTTTTCCATAAACAAGGTCTAAAATCATGTTTGGTTGCACTCCGGATACAATGTTTTAAACATAACTGTTCAAACTAGATGATTAGGGACATTATTATGGACAATTTTCAGCAAATTGCAGCAATTGAACTACAGAAATAACCACTTTTCCATAAACAAGGTCTAAAATCATGTTTGGTTGCACTCCGGATACAATGTTTTAAACATAACTGTTCAAACTAGATGATTAGGGACATTATGGACAATTTTCAGCAAATTGCAGCAATTGAACTACAGAAATAACCACTTTTCCATAAACAAGGTCTAAAATCATGTTTGGTTGCACTCCGGATACAATGTTTTAAACATAACTGTTCAAACTAGATGATTAGGGACATTATTATGGACAATTTTCAGCAAATTGCAGCAATTGACCTACAGAAATAACCACTTTTCCATAAACAAGGTCTAAAATCATGTTTGGTTGCACTCCGGATACAATGTTTTAAACATAACTGTTCAAACTAGATGATTAGGGACATTATTATGGACAATTTTCAGCAAATTGCAGCAATTGACCTACAGAAATAACCACTTTTCCATAAACAAGGTCTAAAATCATGTTTGGTTGCACTCCGGATACAATGTTTTAAACATAACTGTTCAAACTAGATGATTAGGGACATTATGGACAATTTTCAGCAAATTGCAGCAATTGACCTACAGAAATAACCACTTTTCCATAAACAAGGTCTAAAATCATGTTTGGTTGCACTCCGGATACAATGTTTTAAACATAACTGTTCAAACTAGATGATTAGGGACATTATTATGGACAATTTTCAGCAAATTGCAGCAATTGAACTACAGAAATAACCACTTTTCCATAAACAAGGTCTAAAATCATGTTTGGTTGCACTCCGGATACAATGTTTTAAACATAACTGTTCAAACTAGATGATTAGGGACATTATGGACAATTTTCAGCAAATTGCAGCAATAGAGAATAACCACTTTTCCATAAACAAGGTCTAAAATCATGTTTGGTTGCACTCCGGATACAATGTTTTAAACATAACTGTTCAAACTAGATGATTAGGGACATTATTATGGACAATTTTCAGCAAATTGCAGCAATTGAACTACAGAAATAACCACTTTTCCATAAACAAGGTCTAAAATCATGTTTGGTTGCACTCCGGATACAATGTTTTAAACATAACTGTTCAAACTAGATGATTAGGGACATTATTATGGACAATTTTCAGCAAATTGCAGCAATTGAACTACAGAAATAACCACTTTTCCATAAACAAGGTCTAAAATCATGTTTGGTTGCACTCCGGATACAATGTTTTAAACATAACTGTTCAAACTAGATGATTAGGGACATTATTATGGACAATTTTCAGCAAATTGCAGCAATTGACCTACAGAAATAACCACTTTTCCATAAACAAGGTCTAAAATCATGTTTGGTTGCACTCCGGATACAATGTTTTAAACATAACTGTTCAAACTAGATGATTAGGGACATTATGGACAATTTTCAGCAAATTGCAGCAATAGAAATAACCACTTTTCCATAAACAAGGTCTAAAATCATGTTTGGTTGCACTCCGGATACAATGTTTTAAACATAACTGTTCAAACTAGATGATTAGGGACATTATGGACAATTTTCAGCAAATTGCAGCAATTGACTACAGAAATAACCACTTTTCCATAAACAAGGTCTAAAATCATGTTTGGTTGCACTCCGGATACAATGTTTTAAACATAACTGTTCAAACTAGATGATTAGGGACATTATTATGGACAATTTTCAGCAAATTGCAGCAATTGAACTACAGAAATAACCACTTTTCCATAAACAAGGTCTAAATCATGTTTGGTTGCACTCCGGATACAATGTTTTAAACATAACTGTTCAAACTAGATGATTAGGGACATTATTATGGACAATTTTCAGCAAATTGCAGCAATTGACCTACAGAAATAACCACTTTTCCATAAACAAGGTCTAAAATCATGTTTGGTTGCACTCCGGATACAATGTTTTAAACATAACTGTTCAAACTAGATGATTAGGGACATTATTATGGACAATTTTCAGCAAATTGCAGCAATTGACCTACAGAAATAACCACTTTTCCATAAACAAGGTCTAAAATCATGTTTGGTTGCACTCCGGATACAATGTTTTAAACATAACTGTTCAAACTAGATGATTAGGGACATTATTATGGACAATTTTCAGCAAATTGCAGCAATTGAACTACAGAAATAACCACTTTTCCATAAACAAGGTCTAAATCATGTTTGGTTGCACTCCGGATACAATGTTTTAAACATAACTGTTCAAACTAGATGATTAGGGACATTATGGGACAATTTTCAGCAAATTGCAGCAATTGACCTACAGAAATAACCACTTTTCCATAAACAAGGTCTAAAATCATGTTTGGTTGCACTCCGGATACAATGTTTTAAACATAACTGTTCAAACTAGATGATTAGGGACATTATGGACAATTTTCAGCAAATTGCAGCAATAGAAATAACCACTTTTCCATAAACAAGGTCTAAATCATGTTTGGTTGCACTCCGGATACAATGTTTTAAACATAACTGTTCAAACTAGATGATTAGGGACATTATTATGGACAATTTTCAGCAAATTGCAGCAATTGAACTACAGAAATAACCACTTTTCCATAAACAAGGTCTAAAATCATGTTTGGTTGCACTCCGGATACAATGTTTTAAACATAACTGTTCAAACTAGATGATTAGGGACATTATGGACAATTTTCAGCAAATTGCAGCAATTGAAAATAACCACTTTTCCATAAACAAGGTCTAAAATCATGTTTGGTTGCACTCCGGATACAATGTTTTAAACATAACTGTTCAAACTAGATGATTAGGGACATTATTATGGACAATTTTCAGCAAATTGCAGCAATTGAACTACAGAAATAACCACTTTTCCATAAACAAGGTCTAAAATCATGTTTGGTTGCACTCCGGATACAATGTTTTAAACATAACTGTTCAAACTAGATGATTAGGGACATTATTATGGACAATTTTCAGCAAATTGCAGCAATTGAACTACAGAAATAACCACTTTTCCATAAACAAGGTCTAAAATCATGTTTGGTTGCACTCCGGATACAATGTTTTAAACATAACTGTTCAAACTAGATGATTAGGGACATTATTATGGACAATTTTCAGCAAATTGCAGCAATTGACCTACAGAAATAACCACTTTTCCATAAACAAGGTCTAAAATCATGTTTGGTTGCACTCCGGATACAATGTTTTAAACATAACTGTTCAAACTAGATGATTAGGGACATTATTATGGACAATTTTCAGCAAATTGCAGCAATTGACCTACAGAAATAACCACTTTTCCATAAACAAGGTCTAAATCATGTTTGGTTGCACTCCGGATACAATGTTTTAAACATAACTGTTCAAACTAGATGATTAGGGACATTATTATGGACAATTTTCAGCAAATTGCAGCAATTGACTACAGAAATAACCACTTTTCCATAAACAAGGTCTAAATCATGTTTGGTTGCACTCCGGATACAATGTTTTAAACATAACTGTTCAAACTAGATGATTAGGGACATTATTATGGACAATTTTCAGCAAATTGCAGCAATTGACTACAGAAATAACCACTTTTCCATAAACAAGGTCTAAAATCATGTTTGGTTGCACTCCGGATACAATGTTTTAAACATAACTGTTCAAACTAGATGATTAGGGACATTATGGACAATTTTCAGCAAATTGCAGCAATTGCCTACAGAAATAACCACTTTTCCATAAACAAGGTCTAAAATCATGTTTGGTTGCACTCCGGATACAATGTTTTAAACATAACTGTTCAAACTAGATGATTAGGGACATTATTATGGACAATTTTCAGCAAATTGCAGCAATTGAACTACAGAAATAACCACTTTTCCATAAACAAGGTCTAAATCATGTTTGGTTGCACTCCGGATACAATGTTTTAAACATAACTGTTCAAACTAGATGATTAGGGACATTATTATGGACAATTTTCAGCAAATTGCAGCAATTGACCTACAGAAATAACCACTTTTCCATAAACAAGGTCTAAAATCATGTTTGGTTGCACTCCGGATACAATGTTTTAAACATAACTGTTCAAACTAGATGATTAGGGACATTATGGACAATTTTCAGCAAATTGCAGCAATAAAATAACCACTTTTCCATAAACAAGGTCTAAAATCATGTTTGGTTGCACTCCGGATACAATGTTTTAAACATAACTGTTCAAACTAGATGATTAGGGACATTATGGACAATTTTCAGCAAATTGCAGCAATATACAGAACCACTTTTCCATAAACAAGGTCTAAAATCATGTTTGGTTGCACTCCGGATACAATGTTTTAAACATAACTGTTCAAACTAGATGATTAGGGACATTATTATGGACAATTTTCAGCAAATTGCAGCAATTGAACTACAGAAATAACCACTTTTCCATAAACAAGGTCTAAATCATGTTTGGTTGCACTCCGGATACAATGTTTTAAACATAACTGTTCAAACTAGATGATTAGGGACATTATTATGGACAATTTTCAGCAAATTGCAGCAATTGACCTACAGAAATAACCACTTTTCCATAAACAAGGTCTAAAATCATGTTTGGTTGCACTCCGGATACAATGTTTTAAACATAACTGTTCAAACTAGATGATTAGGGACATTATTATGGACAATTTTCAGCAAATTGCAGCAATTGACCTACAGAAATAACCACTTTTCCATAAACAAGGTCTAAAATCATGTTTGGTTGCACTCCGGATACAATGTTTTAAACATAACTGTTCAAACTAGATGATTAGGGACATTATGGACAATTTTCAGCAAATTGCAGCAATTGAAATAACCACTTTTCCATAAACAAGGTCTAAAATCATGTTTGGTTGCACTCCGGATACAATGTTTTAAACATAACTGTTCAAACTAGATGATTAGGGACATTATGGACAATTTTCAGCAAATTGCAGCAATACAGAAATAACCACTTTTCCATAAACAAGGTCTAAAATCATGTTTGGTTGCACTCCGGATACAATGTTTTAAACATAACTGTTCAAACTAGATGATTAGGGACATTATTATGGACAATTTTCAGCAAATTGCAGCAATTGAACTACAGAAATAACCACTTTTCCATAAACAAGGTCTAAATCATGTTTGGTTGCACTCCGGATACAATGTTTTAAACATAACTGTTCAAACTAGATGATTAGGGACATTATATGGACAATTTTCAGCAAATTGCAGCAATTGACCTACAGAAATAACCACTTTTCCATAAACAAGGTCTAAAATCATGTTTGGTTGCACTCCGGATACAATGTTTTAAACATAACTGTTCAAACTAGATGATTAGGGACATTATGGACAATTTTCAGCAAATTGCAGCAATTGACTACAGAAATAACCACTTTTCCATAAACAAGGTCTAAATCATGTTTGGTTGCACTCCGGATACAATGTTTTAAACATAACTGTTCAAACTAGATGATTAGGGACATTATTATGGACATTTTCAGCAAATTGCAGCAATTGAACTACAGAAATAACCACTTTTCCATAAACAAGGTCTAAAATCATGTTTGGTTGCACTCCGGATACAATGTTTTAAACATAACTGTTCAAACTAGATGATTAGGGACATTATGGACAATTTTCAGCAAATTGCAGCAATTGACTACAGAAATAACCACTTTTCCATAAACAAGGTCTAAAATCATGTTTGGTTGCACTCCGGATACAATGTTTTAAACATAACTGTTCAAACTAGATGATTAGGGACATTATGGACAATTTTCAGCAAGTTGCAGCAATAGAAATAACCACTTTTCCATAAACAAGGTCTAAAATCATGTTTGGTTGCACTCCGGATACAATGTTTTAAACATAACTGTTCAAACTAGATGATTAGGGACATTATTATGGACAATTTTCAGCAAATTGCAGCAATTGACCTACAGAAATAACCACTTTTCCATAAACAAGGTCTAAAATCATGTTTGGTTGCACTCCGGATACAATGTTTTAAACATAACTGTTCAAACTAGATGATTAGGGACATTATGGACAATTTTCAGCAAATTGCAGCAATAGAAATAACCACAATTCCATAAACAAGGTCTAAAATCATGTTTGGTTGCACTCCGGATACAATGTTTTAAACATAACTGTTCAAACTAGATGATTAGGGACATTATGGACAATTTTCAGCAAATTGCAGCAATTGAACTACAGAATAACCACTTTTCCATAAACAAGGTCTAAAATCATGTTTGGTTGCACTCCGGATACAATGTTTTAAACATAACTGTTCAAACTAGATGATTAGGGACATTATTATGGACAATTTTCAGCAAATTGCAGCAATTGAACTACAGAAATAACCACTTTTCCATAAACAAGGTCTAAAATCATGTTTGGTTGCACTCCGGATACAATGTTTTAAACATAACTGTTCAAACTAGATGATTAGGGACATTATTATGGACAATTTTCAGCAAATTGCAGCAATTGACCTACAGAAATAACCACTTTTCCATAAACAAGGTCTAAATCATGTTTGGTTGCACTCCGGATACAATGTTTTAAACATAACTGTTCAAACTAGATGATTAGGGACATTTTATGGACAATTTTCAGCAAATTGCAGCAATTGACCTACAGAAATAACCACTTTTCCATAAACAAGGTCTAAAATCATGTTTGGTTGCACTCCGGATACAATGTTTTAAACATAACTGTTCAAACTAGATGATTAGGGACATTATTATGGACAATTTTCAGCAAATTGCAGCAATTGACTACAGAAATAACCACTTTTCCATAAACAAGGTCTAAATCATGTTTGGTTGCACTCCGGATACAATGTTTTAAACATAACTGTTCAAACTAGATGATTAGGGACATTATGGACAATTTTCAGCAAATTGCAGCAATTGAACTACAGAAATAACCACTTTTCCATAAACAAGGTCTAAAATCATGTTTGGTTGCACTCCGGATACAATGTTTTAAACATAACTGTTCAAACTAGATGATTAGGGACATTATATGGACAATTTTCAGCAAATTGCAGCAATTGAACTACAGAAATAACCACTTTTCCATAAACAAGGTCTAAAATCATGTTTGGTTGCACTCCGGATACAATGTTTTAAACATAACTGTTCAAACTAGATGATTAGGGACATTATGGACAATTTTCAGCAAATTGCAGCAATTGACCTACAGAAATAACCACTTTTCCATAAACAAGGTCTAAAATCATGTTTGGTTGCACTCCGGATACAATGTTTTAAACATAACTGTTCAAACTAGATGATTAGGGACATTATGGACAATTTTCAGCAATTGCAGCAATTGACCTACAGAAATAACCACTTTTCCATAAACAAGGTCTAAAATCATGTTTGGTTGCACTCCGGATACAATGTTTTAAACATAACTGTTCAAACTAGATGATTAGGGACATTATTATGGACAATTTTCAGCAAGTTGCAGCAATAGAAATAACCACAATTCCATAAACAAGGTCTAAAATCATGTTTGGTTGCACTCCGGATACAATGTTTTAAACATAACTGTTCAAACTAGATGATTAGGGACATTATGGACAATTTTCAGCAAATTGCAGCAATAGAAATAACCACTTTTCCATAAACAAGGTCTAAATCATGTTTGGTTGCACTCCGGATACAATGTTTTAAACATAACTGTTCAAACTAGATGATTAGGGACATTATTATGGACAATTTTCAGCAAATTGCAGCAATTGAACTACAGAAATAACCACTTTTCCATAAACAAGGTCTAAAATCATGTTTGGTTGCACTCCGGATACAATGTTTTAAACATAACTGTTCAAACTAGATGATTAGGGACATTATATGGACAATTTTCAGCAAATTGCAGCAATTGACCTACAGAAATAACCACTTTTCCATAAACAAGGTCTAAATCATGTTTGGTTGCACTCCGGATACAATGTTTTAAACATAACTGTTCAAACTAGATGATTAGGGACATTATGGACAATTTTCAGCAAATTGCAGCAATTGACCTACAGAAATAACCACTTTTCCATAAACAAGGTCTAAAATCATGTTTGGTTGCACTCCGGATACAATGTTTTAAACATAACTGTTCAAACTAGATGATTAGGGACATTATTATGGACAATTTTCAGCAAATTGCAGCAATTGAACTACAGAAATAACCACTTTTCCATAAACAAGGTCTAAATCATGTTTGGTTGCACTCCGGATACAATGTTTTAAACATAACTGTTCAAACTAGATGATTAGGGACATTATGGACAATTTTCAGCAATTGCAGCAATTGACCTACAGAAATAACCACTTTTCCATAAACAAGGTCTAAATCATGTTTGGTTGCACTCCGGATACAATGTTTTAAACATAACTGTTCAAACTAGATGATTAGGGACATTATGGACAATTTTCAGCAAGTTGCAGCAATAGAAATAACCACTTTTCCATAAACAAGGTCTAAAATCATGTTTGGTTGCACTCCGGATACAATGTTTTAAACATAACTGTTCAAACTAGATGATTAGGGACATTATTATGGACAATTTTCAGCAAATTGCAGCAATTGACCTACAGAAATAACCACTTTTCCATAAACAAGGTCTAAAATCATGTTTGGTTGCACTCCGGATACAATGTTTTAAACATAACTGTTCAAACTAGATGATTAGGGACATTATGGACAATTTTCAGCAAATTGCAGCAATAGAAATAACCACTTTTCCATAAACAAGGTCTAAATCATGTTTGGTTGCACTCCGGATACAATGTTTTAAACATAACTGTTCAAACTAGATGATTAGGGACATTATTATGGACAATTTTCAGCAAATTGCAGCAATTGAACTACAAAAATAACCACTTTTCCATAAACAAGGTCTAAAATCATGTTTGGTTGCACTCCGGATACAATGTTTTAAACATAACTGTTCAAACTAGATGATTAGGGACATTATTATGGACAATTTTCAGCAATTGCAGCAATTGAACTACAGAAATAACCACTTTTCCATAAACAAGGTCTAAATCATGTTTGGTTGCACTCCGGATACAATGTTTTAAACATAACTGTTCAAACTAGATGATTAGGGACATTATTATGGACAATTTTCAGCAATTGCAGCAATTGAACTACAGAATAACCACTTTTCCATAAACAAGGTCTAAATCATGTTTGGTTGCACTCCGGATACAATGTTTTAAACATAACTGTTCAAACTAGATGATTAGGGACATTATGGACAATTTTCAGCAAATTGCAGCAATTGAACTACAGAAATAACCACTTTTCCATAAACAAGGTCTAAAATCATGTTTGGTTGCACTCCGGATACAATGTTTTAAACATAACTGTTCAAACTAGATGATTAGGGACATTATGGACAATTTTCAGCAATTGCAGCAATAGAAATAACCACTTTTCCATAAACAAGGTCTAAAATCATGTTTGGTTGCACTCCGGATACAATGTTTTAAACATAACTGTTCAAACTAGATGATTAGGGACATTATTATGGACAATTTTCAGCAAATTGCAGCAATTGAACTACAAAAATAACCACTTTTCCATAAACAAGGTCTAAAATCATGTTTGGTTGCACTCCGGATACAATGTTTTAAACATAACTGTTCAAACTAGATGATTAGGGACATTATTATGGACAATTTTCAGCAAATTGCAGCAATTGAACTACAGAAATAACCACTTTTCCATAAACAAGGTCTAAAATCATGTTTGGTTGCACTCCGGATACAATGTTTTAAACATAACTGTTCAAACTAGATGATTAGGGACATTATTATGGACAATTTTCAGCAAATTGCAGCAATTGAACTACAGAAATAACCACTTTTCCATAAACAAGGTCTAAATCATGTTTGGTTGCACTCCGGATACAATGTTTTAAACATAACTGTTCAAACTAGATGATTAGGGACATTATGGACAATTTTCAGCAAATTGCAGCAATTGACCTACAGAAATAACCACTTTTCCATAAACAAGGTCTAAAATCATGTTTGGTTGCACTCCGGATACAATGTTTTAAACATAACTGTTCAAACTAGATGATTAGGGACATTATGGACAATTTTCAGCAAATTGCAGCAATAGAAAAATAACCACTTTCCATAAACAAGGTCTAAAATCATGTTTGGTTGCACTCCGGATACAATGTTTTAAACATAACTGTTCAAACTAGATGATTAGGGACATTATTATGGACAATTTTCAGCAAATTGCAGCAATTGACCTACAGAAATAACCACTTTTCCATAAACAAGGTCTAAAATCATGTTTGGTTGCACTCCGGATACAATGTTTTAAACATAACTGTTCAAACTAGATGATTAGGGACATTATGGACAATTTTCAGCAAATTGCAGCAATAGAAATAACCACTTTTCCATAAACAAGGTCTAAAATCATGTTTGGTTGCACTCCGGATACAATGTTTTAAACATAACTGTTCAAACTAGATGATTAGGGACATTATTATGGACAATTTTCAGCAAATTGCAGCAATTGACTACAGAAATAACCACTTTTCCATAAACAAGGTCTAAAATCATGTTTGGTTGCACTCCGGATACAATGTTTTAAACATAACTGTTCAAACTAGATGATTAGGGACATTATTATGGACAATTTTCAGCAAATTGCAGCAATTGAACCTACAGAAATAACCACTTTTCCATAAACAAGGTCTAAAATCATGTTTGGTTGCACTCCGGATACAATGTTTTAAACATAACTGTTCAAACTAGATGATTAGGGACATTATGGACAATTTTCAGCAAATTGCAGCAATTGACCTACAGAAATAACCACTTTTCCATAAACAAGGTCTAAAATCATGTTTGGTTGCACTCCGGATACAATGTTTTAAACATAACTGTTCAAACTAGATGATTAGGGACATTATTATGGACAATTTTCAGCAAATTGCAGCAATTGAACTACAGAAATAACCACTTTTCCATAAACAAGGTCTAAATCATGTTTGGTTGCACTCCGGATACAATGTTTTAAACATAACTGTTCAAACTAGATGATTAGGGACATTATTATGGACAATTTTCAGCAAATTGCAGCAATTGAACTACAGAAATAACCACTTTTCCATAAACAAGGTCTAAATCATGTTTGGTTGCACTCCGGATACAATGTTTTAAACATAACTGTTCAAACTAGATGATTAGGGACATTATGGACAATTTTCAGCAAATTGCAGCAATTGACCTACAGAAATAACCACTTTTCCATAAACAAGGTCTAAATCATGTTTGGTTGCACTCCGGATACAATGTTTTAAACATAACTGTTCAAACTAGATGATTAGGGACATTATGGGACAATTTTCAGCAAATTGCAGCAATAGAAATAACCACTTTTCCATAAACAAGGTCTAAAATCATGTTTGGTTGCACTCCGGATACAATGTTTTAAACATAACTGTTCAAACTAGATGATTAGGGACATTATTATGGACAATTTTCAGCAAATTGCAGCAATTGACCTACAGAAATAACCACTTTTCCATAAACAAGGTCTAAAATCATGTTTGGTTGCACTCCGGATACAATGTTTTAAACATAACTGTTCAAACTAGATGATTAGGGACATTATGGACAATTTTCAGCAAGTTGCAGCAATAGAAATAACCACAATTCCCATAAACAAGGTCTAAAATCATGTTTGGTTGCACTCCGGATACAATGTTTTAAACATAACTGTTCAAACTAGATGATTAGGGACATTATATGGACAATTTTCAGCAAATTGCAGCAAATAGAAATAACCACTTTTCCATAAACAAGGTCTAAAATCATGTTTGGTTGCACTCCGGATACAATGTTTTAAACATAACTGTTCAAACTAGATGATTAGGGACATTATTATGGACAATTTTCAGCAAATTGCAGCATTGAACTACAGAAATAACCACTTTTCCATAAACAAGGTCTAAATCATGTTTGGTTGCACTCCGGATACAATGTTTTAAACATAACTGTTCAAACTAGATGATTAGGGACATTATTATGGACAATTTTCAGCAAATTGCAGCAATTGACCTACAGAAATACCACTTTTCCATAAACAAGGTCTAAAATCATGTTTGGTTGCACTCCGGATACAATGTTTTAAACATAACTGTTCAAACTAGATGATTAGGGACATTATTATGGACAATTTTCAGCAAATTGCAGCAATTGACCTACAGAAATAACCACTTTTCCATAAACAAGGTCTAAAATCATGTTTGGTTGCACTCCGGATACAATGTTTTAAACATAACTGTTCAAACTAGATGATTAGGGACATTATTATGGACAATTTTCAGCAAATTGCAGCAATTGAACTACAGAAATAACCACTTTTCCATAAACAAGGTCTAAATCATGTTTGGTTGCACTCCGGATACAATGTTTTAAACATAACTGTTCAAACTAGATGATTAGGGACATTATTATGGACAATTTTCAGCAAATTGCAGCAATTGAACTACAGAAATAACCACTTTTCCATAAACAAGGTCTAAATCATGTTTGGTTGCACTCCGGATACAATGTTTTAAACATAACTGTTCAAACTAGATGATTAGGGACATTTATGGACAATTTTCAGCAAATTGCAGCAATTGACCTACAGAAATAACCACTTTTCCATAAACAAGGTCTAAAATCATGTTTGGTTGCACTCCGGATACAATGTTTTAAACATAACTGTTCAAACTAGATGATTAGGGACATTATATGGACAATTTTCAGCAAGTTGCAGCAATAGAAATACCACTTTTCCATAAACAAGGTCTAAAATCATGTTTGGTTGCACTCCGGATACAATGTTTTAAACATAACTGTTCAAACTAGATGATTAGGGACATTATTATGGACAATTTTCAGCAAATTGCAGCAATTGACCTACAGAAATAACCACTTTTCCATAAACAAGGTCTAAATCATGTTTGGTTGCACTCCGGATACAATGTTTTAAACATAACTGTTCAAACTAGATGATTAGGGACATTATGGACAATTTTCAGCAAGTTGCAGCAATAGAAATAACCACTTTTCCATAAACAAGGTCTAAAATCATGTTTGGTTGCACTCCGGATACAATGTTTTAAACATAACTGTTCAAACTAGATGATTAGGGACATTATTATGGACAATTTTCAGCAAATTGCAGCAATTGAACTACAGAAATAACCACTTTTCCATAAACAAGGTCTAAAATCATGTTTGGTTGCACTCCGGATACAATGTTTTAAACATAACTGTTCAAACTAGATGATTAGGGACATTATTATGGACAATTTTCAGCAAATTGCAGCAATTGAACTACAGAAATAACCACTTTTCCATAAACAAGGTCTAAATCATGTTTGGTTGCACTCCGGATACAATGTTTTAAACATAACTGTTCAAACTAGATGATTAGGGACATTATTATGGACAATTTTCAGCAAATTGCAGCAATTGACCTACAGAAATAACCACTTTTCCATAAACAAGGTCTAAAATCATGTTTGGTTGCACTCCGGATACAATGTTTTAAACATAACTGTTCAAACTAGATGATTAGGGACATTATGGACAATTTTCAGCAAATTGCAGCAATAGAAATAACCACTTTTCCATAAACAAGGTCTAAAATCATGTTTGGTTGCACTCCGGATACAATGTTTTAAACATAACTGTTCAAACTAGATGATTAGGGACATTATTATGGACAATTTTCAGCAAATTGCAGCAATTGACCTACAGAAATAACCACTTTTCCATAAACAAGGTCTAAAATCATGTTTGGTTGCACTCCGGATACAATGTTTTAAACATAACTGTTCAAACTAGATGATTAGGGACATTATGGACAATTTTCAGCAAATTGCAGCAATAGAAATAACCAAATAATTTTCCATAAACAAGGTCTAAAATCATGTTTGGTTGCACTCCGGATACAATGTTTTAAACATAACTGTTCAAACTAGATGATTAGGGACATTATTATGGACAATTTTCAGCAAATTGCAGCAATTGAACTACAGAAATAACCACTTTTCCATAAACAAGGTCTAAAATCATGTTTGGTTGCACTCCGGATACAATGTTTTAAACATAACTGTTCAAACTAGATGATTAGGGACATTATTATGGACAATTTTCAGCAAATTGCAGCAATTGAACTACAGAAATAACCACTTTTCCATAAACAAGGTCTAAAATCATGTTTGGTTGCACTCCGGATACAATGTTTTAAACATAACTGTTCAAACTAGATGATTAGGGACATTATGGACAATTTTCAGCAAGTTGCAGCAATAGAAATAACCACTTTTCCATAAACAAGGTCTAAAATCATGTTTGGTTGCACTCCGGATACAATGTTTTAAACATAACTGTTCAAACTAGATGATTAGGGACATTATTATGGACAATTTTCAGCAAATTGCAGCAATTGAACTACAGAAATAACCACTTTTCCATAAACAAGGTCTAAAATCATGTTTGGTTGCACTCCGGATACAATGTTTTAAACATAACTGTTCAAACTAGATGATTAGGGACATTATTATGGACAATTTTCAGCAAATTGCAGCAATTGAACTACAGAAATAACCACTTTTCCATAAACAAGGTCTAAATCATGTTTGGTTGCACTCCGGATACAATGTTTTAAACATAACTGTTCAAACTAGATGATTAGGGACATTATTATGGACAATTTTCAGCAAATTGCAGCAATTGAACTACAGAAATAACCACTTTTCCATAAACAAGGTCTAAATCATGTTTGGTTGCACTCCGGATACAATGTTTTAAACATAACTGTTCAAACTAGATGATTAGGGACATTATGGACAATTTTCAGCAAATTGCAGCAATTGAACCTACAGAAATAACCACTTTTCCATAAACAAGGTCTAAAATCATGTTTGGTTGCACTCCGGATACAATGTTTTAAACATAACTGTTCAAACTAGATGATTAGGGACATTATATGGACAATTTTCAGCAAGTTGCAGCAATAGAAATAACCACAATTTCCATAAACAAGGTCTAAAATCATGTTTGGTTGCACTCCGATACAATGTTTTAAACATAACTGTTCAAACTAGATGATTAGGGACATTATTATGGACAATTTTCAGCAAATTGCAGCAATTGAACTACAGAAATAACCACTTTTCCATAAACAAGGTCTAAAATCATGTTTGGTTGCACTCCGGATACAATGTTTTAAACATAACTGTTCAAACTAGATGATTAGGGACATTATTATGGACAATTTTCAGCAAATTGCAGCAATTGAACTACAGAAATAACCACTTTTCCATAAACAAGGTCTAAATCATGTTTGGTTGCACTCCGGATACAATGTTTTAAACATAACTGTTCAAACTAGATGATTAGGGACATTATTATGGACAATTTTCAGCAAATTGCAGCAATTGACCTACAGAAATAACCACTTTTCCATAAACAAGGTCTAAAATCATGTTTGGTTGCACTCCGGATACAATGTTTTAAACATAACTGTTCAAACTAGATGATTAGGGACATTATGGACAATTTTCAGCAAGTTGCAGCAATAGAAATAACCACTTTTCCATAAACAAGGTCTAAAATCATGTTTGGTTGCACTCCGGATACAATGTTTTAAACATAACTGTTCAAACTAGATGATTAGGGACATTATTATGGACAATTTTCAGCAAATTGCAGCAATTGACCTACAGAAATAACCACTTTTTCCATAAACAAGGTCTAAATCATGTTTGGTTGCACTCCGGATACAATGTTTTAAACATAACTGTTCAAACTAGATGATTAGGGACATTATGGACAATTTTCAGCAAATTGCAGCAATTGACCTACAGAAATAACCACTTTTCCATAAACAAGGTCTAAAATCATGTTTGGTTGCACTCCGGATACAATGTTTTAAACATAACTGTTCAAACTAGATGATTAGGGACATTATGGACAATTTTCAGCAAGTTGCAGCAATAGAAATAACCACTTTTCCATAAACAAGGTCTAAAATCATGTTTGGTTGCACTCCGGATACAATGTTTTAAACATAACTGTTCAAACTAGATGATTAGGGACATTATATGGACAATTTTCAGCAAATTGCAGCAATTGACCTACAGAAATAACCACTTTTCCATAAACAAGGTCTAAAATCATGTTTGGTTGCACTCCGGATACAATGTTTTAAACATAACTGTTCAAACTAGATGATTAGGGACATTATTATGGACAATTTTCAGCAAATTGCAGCAATTGAACTACAGAAATAACCACTTTTCCATAAACAAGGTCTAAATCATGTTTGGTTGCACTCCGGATACAATGTTTTAAACATAACTGTTCAAACTAGATGATTAGGGACATTATGGACAATTTTCAGCAAATTGCAGCAATTGAACTACAGAAATAACCACTTTTCCATAAACAAGGTCTAAAATCATGTTTGGTTGCACTCCGGATACAATGTTTTAAACATAACTGTTCAAACTAGATGATTAGGGACCATTATGGACAATTTTCAGCAAATTGCAGCAATAGAAATAACCACTTTTCCCATAAACAAGGTCTAAAATCATGTTTGGTTGCACTCCGGATACAATGTTTTAAACATAACTGTTCAAACTAGATGATTAGGGACATTATTATGGACAATTTTCAGCAAATTGCAGCAATTGAACTACAGAAATAACCACTTTTCCATAAACAAGGTCTAAAATCATGTTTGGTTGCACTCCGGATACAATGTTTTAAACATAACTGTTCAAACTAGATGATTAGGGACATTATTATGGACAATTTTCAGCAAATTGCAGCATTGACTACAGAAATAACCACTTTTCCATAAACAAGGTCTAAAATCATGTTTGGTTGCACTCCGGATACAATGTTTTAAACATAACTGTTCAAACTAGATGATTAGGGACATTATTATGGACAATTTTCAGCAAATTGCAGCAATTGAACTACAGAAATAACCACTTTTCCATAAACAAGGTCTAAATCATGTTTGGTTGCACTCCGGATACAATGTTTTAAACATAACTGTTCAAACTAGATGATTAGGGACATTATGGACAATTTTCAGCAAATTGCAGCAATTGACCTACAGAAATAACCACTTTTCCATAAACAAGGTCTAAAATCATGTTGGTTGCACTCCGGATACAATGTTTTTAACATAACTGTTCAAACTAGATGATTAGGGACATTATGGACAATTTTCAGCAAGTTGCAGCAATAGAAATAACCACAATTTCCATAAACAAGGTCTAAAATCATGTTTGGTTGCACTCCGGATACAATGTTTTAAACATAACTGTTCAAACTAGATGATTAGGGACATTATTATGGACAATTTTCAGCAAATTGCAGCAATTGACCTACAGAAATAACCACTTTTCCATAAACAAGGTCTAAATCATGTTTGGTTGCACTCCGGATACAATGTTTTAAACATAACTGTTCAAACTAGATGATTAGGGACATTATGGACAATTTTCAGCAAATTGCAGCAATAGAAAATAACCACTTTTCCATAAACAAGGTCTAAAATCATGTTTGGTTGCACTCCGGATACAATGTTTTAAACATAACTGTTCAAACTAGATGATTAGGGACATTATTATGGACAATTTTCAGCAAATTGCAGCAATTGAACTACAGAAATAACCACTTTTCCATAAACAAGGTCTAAAATCATGTTTGGTTGCACTCCGGATACAATGTTTTAAACATAACTGTTCAAACTAGATGATTAGGGACATTATTATGGACAATTTTCAGCAAATTGCAGCAATTGAACTACAGAAATAACCACTTTTCCATAAACAAGGTCTAAAATCATGTTTGGTTGCACTCCGGATACAATGTTTTAAACATAACTGTTCAAACTAGATGATTAGGGACATTATGGGACAATTTTCAGCAAATTGCAGCAATTGACCTACAGAAATAACCACTTTTCCATAAACAAGGTCTAAAATCATGTTTGGTTGCACTCCGGATACAATGTTTTAAACATAACTGTTCAAACTAGATGATTAGGGACATTATGGACAATTTTCAGCAAGTTGCAGCAATAGAAATAACCACTTTTCCATAAACAAGGTCTAAATCATGTTTGGTTGCACTCCGGATACAATGTTTTAAACATAACTGTTCAAACTAGATGATTAGGGACATTATTATGGACAATTTTCAGCAAATTGCAGCAATTGAACCTACAGAAATAACCACTTTTCCATAAACAAGGTCTAAAATCATGTTTGGTTGCACTCCGGATACAATGTTTTAAACATAACTGTTCAAACTAGATGATTAGGGACATTATGGACAATTTTCAGCAAATTGCAGCAAATAGAAATAACCACTTTTCCATAAACAAGGTCTAAAATCATGTTTGGTTGCACTCCGGATACAATGTTTTAAACATAACTGTTCAAACTAGATGATTAGGGACATTATTATGGACAATTTTCAGCAAATTGCAGCAATTGAACTACAGAAATAACCACTTTTCCATAAACAAGGTCTAAATCATGTTTGGTTGCACTCCGGATACAATGTTTTAAACATAACTGTTCAAACTAGATGATTAGGGACATTATTATGGACAATTTTCAGCAAATTGCAGCAATTGACCTACAGAAATAACCACTTTTCCATAAACAAGGTCTAAATCATGTTTGGTTGCACTCCGGATACAATGTTTTAAACATAACTGTTCAAACTAGATGATTAGGGACATTATGGACAATTTTCAGCAAATTGCAGCAATTGACCTACAGAAATAACCACTTTTCCATAAACAAGGTCTAAAATCATGTTTGGTTGCACTCCGGATACAATGTTTTAAACATAACTGTTCAAACTAGATGATTAGGGACATTATTATGGACAATTTTCAGCAAATTGCAGCAATTGACCTACAGAAATAACCACTTTTCATAAACAAGGTCTAAATCATGTTTGGTTGCACTCCGGATACAATGTTTTAAACATAACTGTTCAAACTAGATGTTAAGGGACATTATGGACAATTTCAGCAAGTTGCAGCAATAGAAATAACCACAATTCCATAAACAAGGTCTAAA
>NW_023494091.1:0-63458 GCF_013265735.2 Oncorhynchus mykiss
TCACTATGTTCCTACAGCTCATCCAGTCTATTCACTCGGTTCCTACGCCTCATCCAGTCTATTCACTCTGTTTCTACAGCCTCATCCAGTCTATTCACTCTGTTCCTACAGCCTCATCCAGTCTATCACTCTGTTCTACAGCCTCATCAGTCTATTTACTCTGCTCCTACAGCCTCATCCAGTCTTTTCACTCTGTTCCTACAGTCTCATCCAATCTGTTCCTCGCCTCATCCAGTCTATTCACTCTGCTCCTACAGCCTCCATCCAGTCTATCACTCTGTTCCTACGGCCTCATCCAGTCTGTTCCTACAGCCTCATCAGTATATTCACTCTGCTCCTACAGCCTCATCCAGTCTATTCACTCTGCTCCTACAGCCTCATCCAGTCTATTCACGCTGTTCCTACAGCCTCATCCAGTCTGTTCACTCTTTTCCTACAGCCTCATCCAGTCTATTCACTCTGCTCCTACAGCCTCATCCAGTCTATTCACTCTGCTCCTACAGCCTCATCCAGTCTATTCACTCTGTTCCTACAGCCTCATCCAGTCTGTTTCTACAGCCTCATCCAGTCTATTCACTCTGCTCCTACAGCTCTTCCAGTCTATTCCTCTTCTCTACAGCCTCATCCAGTCTATTCACTCTGTTCCTACAGCCTCATCCAGTCTATCACTCTGTTCCTACAGCCTCATCCAGTCATTCACTCTGCTCCTACATCCTCATCCAGTCTATTCACTCTGTTCCTACAGCCTCATCCAGTCTGTTCCTACAGCCTCATCAGTCTATTCACTCTGCTCCTACATCCTCATCCAGTCTATTCACTCTGCTCCTACAGCCTCATCCAGTCTATTCACTCTGTTCCTACAGCATTATCCAATTCTGTTCATACAGCCTCATCCAGTCTATTCACTCTGTTCCTACAGCCTCATCCATTCACGTTCCTACAGCCTCATCCAGTCTATTCACTCTGTTCCTACAGCCTCATCCAGTCTATTCACTCTGTCCTACAGCCTCATCCAGTCTATTCACTCTGCTCCTACAGCCTCATCCAGTCTATTCACTCTGTTCCTACAGCATCATCCAGTCTGTTCCTACAGCCTCATCCAGTCTATTCACTCTGCTCCTACAGCCTCATCCAGTCTATTCACTCTGCTCCTACAGCCTCATCCAGTCTATTCACTCTGTTCCTACAGCCTCATCCAGTCTATTCACTCTGTTCCTACAGCCTCATCCAGTCTATTCATACAGCCTCATCCAGTCGTTCACTCTGTTCCTACAGCCTCATCCAGTCTGTTCACTCTGTTCCTACAGCCTCATCCAGTCTATTCACTCTGTTCCTACAGCCTCATCCAGTCTATTCACTCTGTTCCTACAGCCTCATCCGTCTATTCCTACAGCCTCATCCAGTCTGTTCACTCTGTTTCTACAGCCTCATCCAGTCTATTCACTATGTTCCTACAGCCTCATCCAGTCTATTCACTCTGTTCCTACAGCCTCATCCAGTCTGTTCTACTGCCTCATCCAGTCTATTCCTCTGTTCCTACAGCCTCATCCAGTCTATTCACTCTGTTCCTACAGCCTCATCCAGTCTATTCACTCTGTTCCTACAGCCTCATCCAGTCCTGTTCACTCTGTTCCTACAGCCTCATCCAGTCTGTTCACTCTGTTCCTACAGCCTCATCCAGTCTGTTAACTCTGTTCCTACAGCCTCATCCAGTATATTCACTCTGTTCCTACAGCCTCATCAGTCTATTCACTCTGTTCCTACAGCCTCATCCAGTCTATTCACTCTGTTCTACAGTTGTAGTCATTCTTTCTTTTCCTACAGCCTCATCCAGTCTATTCACTCTGTTCCTACAGCCTCATCCAGTCTATTCACTCTGTTCCTACAGCCTCATCCAGTCTGTTCACTCTGTTCCTACAGCCTCATCCAGTCTATTCACTCTGTTCCTACAGCCTCATCCAGTCTATTCTACAGGCTCATCCAGTCTATTCACTCTGTTCCTACACCTCATCCAGTCTATTCACTCTGTTCCTACAGCCTCATCCAGTCTATTCACTCTATTCCTACAGCCTCATCAGTCTATTCACTCTGTTCCTACAGCCTCATCCAGTCTATTCACTCTGTTCCTACAGCCTCATCCAGTCTATTCACTCTGTTCCTACAGCCTCATCCAGTCTGTTCATACAGCCTCATCCAGTCTATTCACTCTGTTCCTACAGCCTCATCCAGTCTATTCACTCTGTTCCTACAGCCTCATCAGTCTATTCACTCTGTTTCCTACAGCATCATCCAGTCTGTTCATACAGCCTCATTCAGTCTATTCACTCTGTTCCTACAGCCTCATCCAGTCTGTTCACTCTGTTCCTACAGCCTCATCCAGTCTATTCACTCTGTTCCCTACAGCCTCATCCAGTCTATTCACTCTCTATCATACAGCCTCATCCAGTCTATTCACTCTGTTCCTACAGCCTCATCCAGTCTATTCATACAGCCTCATCCAGTCTATTCACTCTGTTCCTACAGCCTCATCCAGTCTATTCACTCTGTTCCTACAGCCTCATCCAGTCTATTCACTCTGTTCCTACAGCCTCATCCAGTCTATTCACTCTGTTCCTACAGCCTCATCCAGTCTATTCACTCTGTTCCTACAGCCTCATCCAGTCTATTCACTCTGTTCCTACAGCCTCATCCAGTCTATTCACTCTGTTCCTACAGCCTCATCCAGTCTATTCACTCTGTTCCTACAGCCTCATCCAGTCTATTCACTCTGTTCCTACAGCCTCATCCAGTCTATTCACTCTGTTCCTACAGCCTCATCCAGTCTATTCACTCTGTTCCTACAGCCTCATCCAGTCTATTCACTCTGTTCCTACAGCCTCATCCAGTCTATTCACTCTGTTCCTACAGCCTCATCCAGTCTATTCACTCTGTTCCTACAGCCTCATCCAGTCTATTCACTCTGCTCCTACAGCCTCATCCAGTCTATTCACTCTGTTCCTACAGCCTCATCCAGTCTATTCCTCTGCTCCTACAGCCTCATCTAGTCTATTCACTCTGTTCCTACAGCCTCATCCAGTCTGTTCACTCTGTTCCTACAGCCTCATCCAGTCTGTTCACTCTGTTCCTACAGCCTCATCCAGTCTATTCACTCTGTTCCTATAGCCTCATCCAGTCTATTCACTCTGTTCCTACAGCCTCATCCAGTCTATTCTACAGCCTCATCCAGTCTGTTCACTCTGTTCCTACAGCCTCATCCAGTCTATTCACTCTTTTCTACAGCCTCATCCAGTCTATTCACTCTGTTCCTACAGCCTCATCCAGTCTATTCATACAGCCTCATCCAGTCTATTCACTCTGTTCCTACAGCCTCATCCAGTCTATTCACTCTGTTCCTACAGCCTCATCCAGTCTATTCACTCTTTTCCTACAGCCTCATCCAGTCTATTCATCAGCTCATCCAGTCCTATTCACTCTGTTCCTACAGCCTCATCCAGTCTATTCACTCTGTTCCTACAGCCTCATCCAGTCTATTCACTCTGTTCCTACAGCCTCATCCAGTCTATTCACTCTGTTCCTACAGCCTCATCCAGTCTATTCACTCTGTTCCTACAGCCTCATCCAGTCTATTCATACAGCCTCATCCAGTCTATTCACTCTGTTCCTAAGCCTCATCCAGTCTATTCACTCTGTTCCTACAGCCTCATCCAGTCTGTTCACTCGCTCCTACAGCCTCATCCAGTCTGTTCACTCTGTTCCTACAGCCTCATCCAGTCTGTTCACTCTGTTCCTACAGCCTCATCCAGTCTGTTCACTCTGTTCCTACAGCCTCATCCAGTCTATTCACTCTGTTCCTACAGCCTCATCCAGTCTATTCACTCTGTTCCTACAGCCTCATCCAGTCTATTCACTCTGTTCCTACAGCCTCATCCAGTCTATTCACTCTGTTCCTACAGCCTCATCCAGTCTATTCACTCTGTTCCTACAGCCTCATCCAGTCTATTCACTCTGTTCCTACAGCCTCATCCAGTCTATTCACTCTGTTCCTACAGCCTCATCCAGTCTATTCACTCTGTTCCTACAGCCTCATCCAGTCTATTCACTCTGTTCCTACAGCCTCATCCAGTCTATTCACTCTGTTCCTACAGCCTCATCCAGTCTATTCACTCTGTTCCTACAGCCTCATCCAGTCTATTCACTCTGTTCCTACAGCCTCATCCAGTCTATTCACTCTGTTCCTACAGCCTCATCCAGTCTATTCACTCTGTTCCTACAGCCTCATCCAGTCTATTCACTCTGTTCCTACAGCCTCATCCAGTCTATTCACTCTGTTCCTACAGCCTCATCCAGTCTATTCACTCTGTTCCTACAGCCTCATCCAGTCTATTCACTCTGTTCCTACAGCCTCATCCAGTCGTTCACTCTGTTCCTACAGCCTCATCCAGTCTGTTCACTCTGTTCCTATAGCCTCATCCAGTCTGTTCCTACAGCAGTCATCCAGTATATTCACTCTGTCCTACAGCCTCATCCAGTCTATTCACTCTGCTTCCTACAGCCTCATCCAGTCTATTCACTCTGTTCCTACAGCATCATCCAGTCTGTTCATACAGCCTCATCCAGTATATTCACTCTGCTCCTACAGCCTCATCCAGTCTATTCACTCTGTTCCTACAGCCTCATCCAGTCTATTCACTCTGTTCCTACAGCCTCATCCAGTCTATTCATACAGCCTCATCCAGTCTATTCACTCTGTTCCTACAGCCTCATCCTCTATTCACTCTGTTCCTACAGCCTCATCCAGTCTATTCATACAGCCTCATCCAGTCTGTTCACTCTGTTCCTACAGCCTCATCCAGTCTATTCACTATGTTCCTACAGCCTCATCCAGTCTATTCACTCTGTTCCTACAGCCTCATCCAGTCTATTCACTCTGTTCCTACAGCCTCATCCAGTCTATTCACTCTGTTCCTACAGCCTCATCCAGTCTATTCACTCTGTTCCTACAGCCTCATCCAGTCTATTACTCTGCTCCTACAGCCTCATCCAGTCTTTTCACTCTGTTCCTACAGTCTCATCAATCTGTTCCTACGCCTCATCCAGTCTATTCACTCTGTTCCTACAGCCTCATCCAGTCTATCACTCTGTTCCTACAGCCTCATCCAGTCTATTCCTACAGCCTCATCCAGTCTATTCACTCTGTTCCTACAGCCTCATCCAGTCTATTCACTCTGTTCCTACAGCCTCATCCAGTCTATTCACTCTGTTCCTACAGCCTCATCCAGTCTGTTCACTCTGTTCCTACAGCCTCATCCAGTATATTCACTCTGCTCCTACAGCCTCATCCAGTCTATTCACTCTGCTCCTACAGCCTCATCCAGTCTATTCACTCTGTTCCTACAGCCTCATCCAGTCTGTTCACTCTGTTCCTACAGCCTCATCCAGTCTGTTCACTCTGTTCCTATAGCCTCATCCAGTCTATTCCTACAGCCTCATCCAGTCTATTCACTCTGTTCCTACAGCCTCATCCAGTCTATTCACTCTGTTCCTACAGCCTCATCCAGTCTATTCACTCTGTTCCTACAGCCTCATCCAGTCTATTCACTCTGTTCCTACAGCCTCATCCAGTCTATTCACTCTGCTCCTACAGCCTCATCCAGTCTATTCACTCTGTTCCTACAGCCTCATCCATCTCTGTTCCTACAGCCTATCCAGTCTATTCACTCTGTTCCTACAGCCTCATCCAGTCTATTCACTCTGTTCCTACAGCCTCATCCAGTCTATTCACTCTGTTCCTACAAATCATCCAGTCTGTTCATACAGCCTCATCCAGTCTATTCACTCTGCTCCTACAGCCTCATCCAGTCTGTTCACTCTGTTCCTACAGCCTCATCCAGTCTATTCACTCTGTTCCTACAGCCTCATCCAGTCTGTTTTCTACAGCCTCATCCAGTCTATTCACTCTGTTCCTACAGCCTCATCCAGTCTATTCACTCTGTTCCTACAGCCTCATCCAGTCTATTCATATAGCCTCATCCAGTCTATTCACTCTGTTCCTACAGCCTCATCCAGTCTATTCACTCTGTTCCTACAGCCTCATCCAGTCTATTCACTCTGTTCCTACAGCCTCATCCAGTCTATTCACTCTGTTCCTACAGCCTCATCCAGTCTATTCACTCTGTTCCTACAGCCTCATCCAGTCTATTCACTCTGTTCCTACAGCCTCATCCAGTCTATTCACTCTGCTCCTACAGCCTCATCCAGTCTTTTCACTCTGTTCCTACAGTCTCATCCAATCTGTTCCTACGCCTCATCCAGTCTATTCACTCTGTTCCTACAGCCTCATCCAGTCTATTCACTCTGTTCCTACAGCCTCATCCAGTCTGTTCCTACAGCCTCATCCAGTCTATTCACTCTGTTCCTACAGCCTCATCCAGTCTATTCACTCTGTTCCTACAGCCTCATCCAGTCTATTCACTCTGTTCCTACAGCCTCATCCAGTCTATTCACTCTGTTCCTACAGCCTCATCCAGTATATTCACTCTGTTCCTACAGCCTCATCCAGTCTATTCACTCTGCTCCTACAGCCTCATCCAGTCTATTCACTCTGTTCCTACAGCCTCATCCAGTCTGTTCCTACAGCCTCATCAGTATATTCACTCTGTTCCTACAGCCTCATCCAGTCTATTCACTCTGTTCCTACAGCCTCATCCAGTCTATTCACTCTGTTCCTACAGCCTCATCCAGTCTATTCACTCTGTTCCTACAGCCTCATCCAGTCTATTCACTCTGCTCCTACAGCCTCATCCAGTCTATTCACTCTGTTCCTACAGCCTCATCCAGTCTGTTCCTACAGTCTCATCCAGTCTATTCACTCTGTTCCTACAGCCTCATCCAGTCTATTCACTCTGTTCCTACAGCCTCATCCAGTCTATTCACTCTGTTCCTACAGCCATCATCCAATCTGTTCCTACAGCCTCATCAGTCTATTCACTCTGTTCCTACAGCCTCATCATTCTGTTCCTACAGCCTCATCCAGTCTATTCACTCTGTTCCTACAGCCTCATCCAGTCTATTCACTCTGTTCCTACAGCCTCATCCTCTATTCACTCTGTTCCTACAGCCTCATCCAGTCTATTCACTCTGTTCCTACAGCCTCATCCAGTCTGTTCACTCTGTTCCTACAGCCTCATCCAGTCTATTCATACAGCCTCATCCAGTCTGTTCACTCTGTTCCTACAGCCTCATCCAGTCTGTTCATTCTGTTCCTACAGCCTCATCCAGTCTGTTCACTCTGTTCCTACAGCCTCATCCAGTCTATTCACTCTGTTCCTACAGCCTCATCCAGTCTATTCCTACAGCCTCATCCAGTCTGTTCACTCTGTTTCTACAGCCTCATCCAGTCTATTCACTATGTTCCTACAGCCTCATCCAGTCTATTCACTCTGTTCCTACAGCCTCATCCAGTCTGTTCCTACGGCCTCATCCAGTCTATTCACTCTGTTCCTACAGCCTCATCCAGTCTATTCACTCTGTTCCTACAGCCTCATCCAGTCTATTCACTCTGTTCCTACAGCCTCATCCAGTCTGTTCACTCTGTTCCTACAGCCTCATCCAGTCTTTCACTCTGTTCCTACAGCCTCATCCAGTCTGTTCACTCTGTTCCTAAGCCTCATCCAGTCTATTCACTCTGTTCCTACAGCCTCATCCAGTCTATTCACTCTGTTCCTACAGCCTCATCCAGTCTATTCACTCTGTTCCTACAGCCTCATCCAGTCTATTCACTCTGTTCCTACAGCCTCATCCAGTCTGTTCACTCTGTTCCTACAGCCTCATCCAGTCTGTTCACTCTGTTCCTACAGCCTCATCCAGTCTATTCACTCTGTTCCTACAGCTCATCCAGTCTATTCCTACAGCCTCATCCAGTCTATTCACTCTGTTCCTACATCCTCATCCAGTCTATTCACTCTGTTCCTACAGCCTCATCCAGTCTATTCACTCTGTTCCTACAGCCTCATCCAGTCTATTCACTCTGTTCCTACAGCCTCATCCAGTCTATTCACTCTGTTCCTACAGCCTCATCCAGTCTATTCACTCTGGTCCTACAGCCTCATCCAGTCTGTTCCTACAGCCTCATCCAGTATATTCACTCTGTTCCTACAGCCTCATCCAGTCTATTCACTCTGTTCCTACAGCCTCATCCAGTCTATTCACTCTGTTCCTACAGCATCATCCAGTCTGTTCATACAGCCTCATTCAGTATATTCACTCTGTTCCTACAGCCTCATCCAGTCTGTTCACTCTGTTCCTACAGCCTCATCCAGTCTATTCACTCTGTTCCTACAGCCTCATCCAGTCTATTCACTCTGTTCCTACAGCCTCATCCAGTCTGTTCACTCTGTTCCTACAGCCTCATCCAGTCTATTCATACAGCCTCATCCAGTCTATTCACTCTGTTCCTACAGCCTCATCCAGTCTATTCACTCTGTTCCTACAGCCTCATCCAGTCTATTCACTCTGTTCCTACAGCCTCATCCAGTCTATTCACTCTGTTCCTACAGCCTCATCCAGTCTATTCACTCTGTTCCTACAGCCTCATCCAGTCTATTCACTCTGTTCCTACAGCCTCATCCAGTCTATTCACTCTGTTCCTACAGCCTCATCCAGTCTATTCACTCTGTTCCTACAGCCTCATCCAGTCTGTTCACTCTGTTCCTACAGCCTCATCCAGTCTATTCACTCTGTTCCTACAGCCTCATCCAGTCTATTCACTCTGTTCCTACAGCCTCATCCAGTCTATTCACTCTGTTCCTACAGCCTCATCCAGTCTGTTCACTCTGTTCCTACAGCCTCATCCAGTCTATTCACTCTGTTCCTACAGCCTCATCCAGTCTGTTCACTCTGTTCCTACAGCCTCATCCAGTCTATTCACTCTGTTCCTACAGCCTCATCCAGTCTATTCACTCTGTTCCTACAGCCTCATCCAGTCTATTCACTCTGTTCCTACAGCCTCATCCAGTCTATTCACTCTGTTCCTACAGCCTCATCCAGTCTATTCACTCTGTTCCTACAGCCTCATCCAGTCTATTCACTCTGTTCCTACAGCCTCATCCAGTCTATTCACTCTGTTCCTACAGCCTCATCCAGTCTGTTTCACTCTGTTCCTACAGCCTCATCCAGTCTATTCACTCTGTTCCTACAGCCTCATCCAGTCTATTCACTCTGTTCCTACAGCCCATCCAGTCTATTCACTATGTTCCTACAGCCTCATCCAGTCTATTCACTCTGTTCCTACAGCCTCATCCAGTCTATTCACTCTGTTCCTACAGCCTCATCCAGTCTATTCACTCTGTTCCTACAGCCTCATCCAGTCTATTCACTCTGTTCCTACAGCCTCATCCAGTCTATTCACTCTGCTCCTACAGCCTCATCCAGTCTTTCACTCTGTTCCTACAGCCTCATCCACTCTGTTCCTACAGCCTCATCCAGTCTATTCACTCTGTTCCTACAGCCTCATCCAGTCTATTCACTCTGTTCCTACAGCCTCATCCAGTCTGTTCCTACAGCCTCATCCAGTCTATTCACTCTGTTCCTACAGCCTCATCCAGTCTATTCACTCTGTTCCTACAGCCTCATCCAGTCTATTCACTCTGTTCCTACAGCCTCATCCAGTCTGTTCACTCTGTTCCTACAGCCTCATCCAGTATATTCACTCTGTTCCTACAGCCTCATCCAGTCTATTCACTCTGTTCCTACAGCCTCATCCAGTCTATTCACTCTGTTCCTACAGCCTCATCCAGTCTGTTCCTACAGCCTCATCCAGTATATTCACTCTGTTCCTACAGCCTCATCCAGTCTATTCACTCTGTTCCTACAGCCTCATCCAGTCTATTCACTCTGTTCCTACAGCCTCATCCAGTCTATTCACTCTGTTCCTACAGCCTCATCCAGTCTATTCACTCTGCTCCTACAGCCTCATCCAGTCTATTCACTCTGTTCCTACAGCCTCATCCAGTCTGTTCCTACAGCCTCATCCAGTCTATTCACTCTGTTCCTACAGCCTCATCCAGTCTATTCACTCTGTTCCTACAGCCTCATCCAGTCTATTCACTCTGTTCCTACAGCTTATCCAATCTGTTCATACAGCCTCATCCAGTCTATTCACTCTGTTCCTACAGCCTCATCCATTGTTCCTACAGCCTCATCCAGTCTATTCACTCTGTTCCTACAGCCTCATCCAGTCTATTCACTCTGTTCCTACAGCCTCATCCAGTCTATTCACTCTGTTCCTACAGCCTCATCCAGTCTATTCACTCTGTTCCTACAGCATCATCCAGTCTGTTCATACAGCCTCATCCAGTCTATTCACTCTGTTCCTACAGCCTCATCCAGTCTATTCACTCTGTTCCTACAGCCTCATCCAGTCTATTCACTCTGTTCCTACAGCCTCATCCAGTCTATTCACTCTGTTCCTACAGCCTCATCCAGTCTATTCATACAGCCTCATCCAGTCTGTTCACTCTGTTCCTACAGCCTCATCCAGTCTATTCACTCTGTTCCTACAGCCTCATCCAGTCTATTCACTCTGTTCCTACAGCCTCATCCAGTCTATTCACTCTGTTCCTACAGCCTCATCCAGTCTATTCATACAGCCTCATCCAGTCTGTTCACTCTGTTCCTACAGCCTCATCCAGTCTATTCACTCTGTTCCTACAGCCTCATCCAGTCTATTCACTCTGTTCCTACAGCCTCATCCAGTCTGTTCCTACAGCCTCATCCAGTCTATTCACTCTGTTCCTACAGCCTCATCCAGTCTATTCACTCTGTTCCTACAGCCTCATCCAGTCTATTCACTCTGTTCCTACAGCCTCATCCAGTCTGTTCACTCTGTTCCTACAGCCTCATCCAGTCTATTCACTCTGTTCCTACAGCCTCATCCAGTCTTTCACTCTGTTCCTACAGCCTCATCCAGTCTATTCACTCTGTTCCTACAGCCTCATCCAGTCTATTCACTCTGTTCCTACAGCCTCATCCAGTCTATTCACTCTGTTCCTACAGCCTCATCCAGTCTATTCACTCTGTTCCTACAGCCTCATCCAGTCTGTTCACTCTGTTCCTACAGCCTCATCCAGTCTGTTCACTCTGTTCCTACAGCCTCATCCAGTCTATTCACTCTGTTCCTACAGCCTCATCCAGTCTATTCCTACAGCCTCATCCAGTCTATTCACTCTGTTCCTACAGCCTCATCCAGTCTATTCACTCTGTTCCTACAGCCTCATCCAGTCTATTCACTCTGTTCCTACAGCCTCATCCAGTCTATTCACTCTGTTCCTACAGCCTCATCCAGTCTATTCACTCTGCTCCTACAGCCTCATCCAGTCTATTCACTCTGTTCCTACAGCCTCATCCAGTCTGTTCCTACAGCCTCATCCAGTCTATTCACTCTGCTCCTACAGCCTCATCCAGTCTATTCACTCTGTTCCTACAGCCTCATCCAGTCTATTCACTCTGTTCCTACAGCATCATCCAGTCTGTTCATACAGCCTCATTCAGTCTATTCACTCTGCTCCTACAGCCTCATCCAGTCTGTTCACTCTGTTCCTACAGCCTCATCCAGTCTATTCACTCTGTTCCTACAGCCTCATCCAGTCTATTCACTCTGATCTACAGCCTCATCCAGTCTATTCACTCTGTTCCTACAGCCTCATCCAGTCTATTCATACAGCCTCATCCAGTCTATTCACATCTGTTCCTACAGCCTCATCCAGTCCTATTCACTCTGTTCCTACAGCCTCATCCAGTCTGTTAACTCTGTTCCTAAAGCCTCATCCAGTATATTCACTCTGTTCCTACAGCCTCATCCAGTCTGTTCACTCTGTTCCTACAGCCTCATCCAGTCTGTTAACTCTGTTCCTACAAGCCTCATCCAGTATATTCACTCTGTTCCTACAGCCTCATCCAGTCTATTCACTCTGTTTCCTACAGCCTCAATCCAGTCTATTCACTCTGTTCCTACAGCCTCATCCAGTCTATTCACTCTGTTCCTACAGCCTCATCCAGTCTGTATACTCTGTTCCTACAGCCTCATCCAGTCTGTTCACTCTGTTCCTACAGCTCATCCAGTCTATTCACTCTGCTCCTACAGGCCTCATCCAGTCTATTCACTCTGGTCCTACAGCCTCATCCAGTCTGTTCCTACAGCCTCATCCAGTATATTCACTCTGCTCCTACAGCCTCATCCAGTCTATTCACTCTGCTCCTACAGCCTCATCCAGTCTATTCACTCTGTTCCTACAGCATCATCCAGTCTGTTCATACAGCCTCATTCAGTATATTCACTCTGCTCCTACAGCCTCATCCAGTCTGTTCACTCTGTTCCTACAGCCTCATCCAGTCTATTCACTCTGTTCCTACAGCCTCATCCAGTCTATTCACTCTGATCATACAGCCTCATCCAGTCTGTTCACTTTGTTCCCTACAGCCTCATCCAGTCTATTCATACAGCCTCATCCAGTCTGTTCACTCTGTTTCCTACAGCCTCATCAGTCTGTTCATTCTGCTCCTACAGCCTCATCCAGTCTGTTCACTCTGTTCCTACAGCCTCATTCAGTCTATTCACTCTGTCCTACAGCCTCATCCAGTCTATTCACTCTGTTCCTACAGCCTCATCCAGTCTATTCACTCTGTTCCTACAGCCTCATATAGTCTATTCACTCTGTTCCTACAGCCTCATCCAGTCTATTCACTCTGTTCCTACAGCCTCATCCAGTCTATTCACTCTTTTCCCTACAGCCTCATCCAGTCTATTCACTCTGTTCCTACAGCCTCATCCAGTCTGTTCACTCTGTTCCTACAGCCTCATCCAGTCTGTTCCTACGGCCTCATCCAGTCTATTCACTATGTTCCTACAGCCTCATCCAGTCTATTCACTCTGTTCCTACAGCCTCATCCAGTCTATTCACTCTGTTCCTACAGCCTCATCCAGTCTATTCACTCTGTTCCTACAGCCTCATCCAGTCTGTTCCTACGGCCTCATCCAGTCTATTCACTCTGTTCCTACAGCCTCATCCAGTTCTGTTCACTATGTTCCTACAGCCTCATCCAGTCTATTCACTCTGTTCCTACGCCTCATCCAGTCTGTTCCTACGGCCTCATCCAGTCTATTCACTCTGTTCCTACATCCTAATACAGTCTGTTCACTCTGCTCCTACAGCCTCATCCAGTCTATTCACTCTGTTCCTACAGCCTCATCCAGTCTGTTCACATCTGTTCCTACAGCCTCAATCCAGTCCATTCACTCTGTTCCTACAGCCTCATCCAGTCTATTCACTCTGTTCCTACAGGCCTCATCCAGTCTATTCACTCTGCTCCTACAGCCTCATCCAGTCTATTCACTCTGTTCCTACAGCCTCATCCAGTCTATTCATACAGCCTCATCCAGTCTATTCACTCTGTTCCTACAGCCTCATCCAGTCTATTCACTCTGTTCCTACAGCCTCATCCAGTCTGTTCACACAGCCTCATCCAGTCTATTCACTCTGTTCCTACAGCCTCATCCAGTCTATTCACTCTGTTCCTACAGCCTCATCCAGTCTATTCACTCTGTTCCTAAAGCCTCATCCAGTCTATTCACTCGGTTACTAAAGCCTCATCCAGTCTATTCCTACAGCCTCATCCAGTCTAATCACTATGTTCCTACAGCCTCATCCAGTCTATACACTCTATTCATACAGCCTCATCCAGTCTATTCACTCTGTTCCTACAGCCTCATCCAGTCTATTCACTCTGTTCCTACAGCCTCATCCAGTCAATTCATACAGCCTCATCCAGTCTATTCACTCTGTTCCTAAAGCCTCATCCAGTCTATTCACTCTGTTCCTACAGCCTCATCCAGTCTATTCACTCTGCTCCTACAGCCTCATCCAGTCTATTCACTCTGTTCCTAGAGCCTCATCCAGTCTGTTCCTACAGCCTCATCCAGTCTATTCACTCTGCTCCTACAGCCTCATCCAGTATATTCACTCCGTTCCTACAGCATCATCCAGTCTGTTCATACAGCCTCATCCAGTATATTCACACTGCTCCTACAGCCTCATCCAGTCTGTTCACTCTGTTCCTACAGCCTCATCCAGTCTATTCACTCTGTTCCTACAGCCTCATCCAGTCTATTCATACAGCCTCATCCAGTATATTCACTCTGCTCCTACAGCCTCATCCAGTCTGTTCACTCTGTTCCTACAGCCTCATCCAGTCTGTTCACTCTCTTCCTACAGCCTCATCCAGTCTGTTCACTCTGTTCCTACAGCCTCATCCAGTCTATTCACTCTGTTCCTACAGCCTCATCCAGTCTATTCCCTTTGTTCCTACAGCCTCATCCAGTCTATTCACTCTGTTCCTACAGCCTCATCCAGTCTATTCACTCTGCTCCTACAGCCTCATCCAGTCTATTCACTCTGTTCCTACAGCCTCATCCAGTCTATTCATACAGCCTCATCCAGTCTGTTCACTCTGTTCCTACAGCCTCATCCAGTCTGTTCCTACGGCCTCATCCAGTCTATTCACTCTGTTCCTACAGCCTAATACAGTGTGTTCACTCTGTTCCTATAGCCTCATCCAGTCTATTCATACAGCCTCATCCAATCTATTCACTCTGTTCCTACATCCTCATCCAGTCTATTCACTCTGTTCCTACAGCCTCATCCAGTCTATTTCACTCTGCTCCTACGGCCTCATCCAGTCTGTTCACTCTGTTCCTATAGCCTCATCCAGTCTATTCATACAGCCTCATCCAATCTATTCACTCTGTTCCTACAGCCTCATCCAGTCTATTCACTCTGTTCCTACAGCCTCATCCAGTCTATTCACTCTGTTCCTACAGCCTCATCCAGTCTATTCACTCTGTTCCTACAGCCTCATCCAGTCTATTCCTACAGGCTCATCCATTCTATTCACTCTGTTCCTACAGCCTCATCCAGTCTATTCACTCTGTTCCTACAGCCTCATCCAGTCTATTCACTCTGTTCCTACAGCCTCATCCAGTCTATTCACTCTGTTCCTACAGCCTCATCCAGTCTATTCACTCTGCTCCTACGGCCTCATCCAGTCTATTCATACAGCCTCATCCAGTCTATTCACTCTGTTCCTACAGCCTCATCCAGTCTATTCGCTCTGTTCCTACAGCCTCATCCAGTCTATTCACTCTGTTCCTACAGCCTCATCCAGTCTATTCACTCTGTTCCTACAGCCTCATCCAGTCTATTCACTCTGTTCCTACAGCCTCATCCAGTCTATTCACTCTGTTCCTACAGCCTCGTCCAGTCTATTCACTCTGTTCCTACAGCCTCATCCAGTCTATTCAATCTCTTCCCTACAGCCTCATCCAGTCTATTCACTATTTTCCTATAGCTTCATCCAGTATATTCACTCTGTTCCTACAGCCTCATCCAGTCTATTCACTCTGTTCCTACAGCCTCATCCAGTCTATTCACTCTGTTCCTACAGCCTCATCCAGTCTGTTCACTCTGTTCCTACAGCCTCATCCAGGCTATTCACTCTGTTCCTACAGCCTCATCCAGTCTATTCACTCTGTTCCTGCAGCTTCATCCAGTCTATTCACTCTGTTCCTACAGCCTCATCCAGTCTATTCACTGTTCCTACAGCCTCATCCAGTCTATTCACTATGTTCCTACACCCTCATCCAGTCTATTCACTCTGTTCCTACAGCCTCATCCAGTCTATTCACTCTGTTCCTGCAGCCTCATCCAGTCTATTCACTATTTTCCTACAGCCTCATCCAGTCTATTCACTCTGTTCCTACAGCCTCATCCAGTCTATTCACTCTGTTCCTACAGCCTCATCCAGTCTATTCACTCTGTTCCTACAGCCTCATCCATTCTATTCACTCTGTTCCTACAGCCTCATCCAGTCTGTTCCTACGGCCTCATCCAGTCTATTCACTCTGTTCCTACAGCCTCATCCAGTCTATTCACTCTGTTCCTACAGCCTCATCCAGTCTATTCACTCTGTTCCTACAGCCTAATACAGTCTGTTCACTCTGTTCCTATAGCCTCATCCAGTCTATTCATACAGCCTCATCCAATCTATTCACTCTGTTCCTACAGCCTCATCCAGTCTATTCACTCTGTTCCTACAGCCTCATCCAGTCTATTCACTCTGTTCCTACAGCCTCATCCAGTCTGTTCCTACAGCCTCATCCAGTCTATTCACTCTGTTCCTACAGCCTCATCCAGTCTGTTCCTACGGCCTCATCCAGTCTATTCACTCTGTTCCTACAGCCTAATACAGTCTGTTCACTCTGTTCCTATAGCCTCATCCAGTCTATTCATACAGCCTCATCCAATCTATTCACTCTGTTCCTACATCCTCATCCAGTCTATTCACTCTGTTCCTACAGCCTCATCCAGTCTATTCACTCTGCTCCTACGCTCTCATCCAGTCTGTTCACTCTGTTCCTATAGCCTCATCCAGTCTATTCATACAGCCTCATCCAATCTATTCACTCTGTTCCTACAGCCTCATCCAGTCTATTCACTCTGTTCCTACAGCCTCATCCAGTCTATTCACTCTGTTCCTACAGCCTCATCCAGTCTATTCACTCTGTTCCTACAGCCTCATCCAGTCTATTCCTACAGCCTCATCCATTCTATTCACTCTGTTCCTACAGCCTCATCCAGTCTATTCACTCTGTTCCTACAGCCTCATCCAGTCTATTCACTCTGTTCCTACAGCCTCATCCAGTCTATTCACTCTGTTCCTACAGCCTCATCCAGTCTATTCACTCTGCTCCTACGGCCTCATCCAGTCTATTCATACAGCCTCATCCAGTCTATTCACTCTGTTCCTACAGCCTCATCCAGTCTATTCGCTCTGTTCCTACAGCCTCATCCAGTCTATTCACTCTGTTCCTACAGCCTCATCCAGTCTATTCACTCTGTTCCTACAGCCTCATCCAGTCTATTCACTCTGTTCCTACAGCCTCATCCAGTCTATTCACTCTGTTCCTACAGCCTCGTCCAGTCTATTCACTCTGTTCCTACAGCCTCATCCAGTCTATTCAATCTCTTCCCTACAGCCTCATCCAGTCTATTCACTATTTTCCTATAGCTTCATCCAGTATATTCACTCTGTTCCTACAGCCTCATCCAGTCTATTCACTCTGTTCCTACAGCCTCATCCAGTCTATTCACTCTGTTCCTACAGCCTCATCCAGTCTGTTCACTCTGTTCCTACAGCCTCATCCAGGCTATTCACTCTGTTCCTACAGCCTCATCCAGTCTATTCACTCTGTTCCTGCAGCTTCATCCAGTCTATTCACTCTGTTCCTACAGCCTCATCCAGTCTATTCACTGTTCCTACAGCCTCATCCAGTCTATTCACTATGTTCCTACACCCTCATCCAGTCTATTCACTCTGTTCCTACAGCCTCATCCAGTCTATTCACTCTGTTCCTGCAGCCTCATCCAGTCTATTCACTATTTTCCTACAGCCTCATCCAGTCTATTCACTCTGTTCCTACAGCCTCATCCAGTCTATTCACTCTGTTCCTACAGCCTCATCCAGTCTATTCACTCTGTTCCTACAGCCTCATCCAGTCTATTCACTCTGTTCCTACAGCCTCATCCAGTCTGTTCCTACGGCCTCATCCAGTCTATTCACTCTGTTCCTACAGCCTCATCCAGTCTATTCACTCTGTTCCTACAGCCTCATCCAGTCTATTCACTCTGTTCCTACAGCCTAATACAGTCTGTTCACTCTGTTCCTATAGCCTCATCCAGTCTATTCATACAGCCTCATCCAATCTATTCACTCTGTTCCTACAGCCTCATCCAGTCTATTCACTCTGTTCCTACAGCCTCATCCAGTCTATTCACTCTGTTCCTACAGCCTCATCCAGTCTGTTCCTACAGCCTCATCCAGTCTATTCACTCTGTTCCTACAGCCTCATCCAGTCTGTTCATTCTGTTCCTACAGCCTCATCCAGTCTATTCACTCTAATCCTACAGCCTCATCCAGTCTATTCACTCTGTTCCTACAGCCTCATCCAGTCTATTCACTCTGTTCCTACAGCCTCATCCAGTCTATTCACTCTGTTCCTACAGCCTCATCCAGTCTATTCACTCTGTTCCTACAGCCTCATGAAGTCTGTTCACTATGTTCCTACAGCCTCATCCAGTCTATTCACTCTGTTCCTACAGCCTCATCCAGTCTATTCATACAGCCTCATCCAATCTATTCACTCTGTTACTACAGCCTCATCCAGTCTATACACTCTATTCCTACAGCCTCATCCAGTCTATTCACTCTGTTCCTAAAGCCTCATCCAGTCTATTCACTCGGTTACTACAGCCTCATCCAGTCTATTCCTACAGCCTCATCCAGTCTATTCACTATGTTCCTACAGCCTCATCCAGTCTATAAACACTCTATTCATACAGCCTCATCCAGTCTATTCACTCTGTTCCTACAGCCTCATCCAGTCTATTCACTCTGTTCCTACAGCCTCATCCAGTCAATTCATACAGCCTCATCCAGTCTATTCAATCTGTTCCCACAGCCTCATCCAGTCTATTCACTCTGTTCCTACAGCCTCATCCAGTCTATTCATACAGCCTCATCCAATCTATTCAGTCTGTTACTACAGCCTCATCCAGTCTATTCACTCTGTTCCTACAGCCTCATCCAGTCTATTAACTCTGTTCCTACAGCCTCATCCAGTCTATTCACTCTGTTCCTACAGCCTCATCCAGTCTATTCACTCTGTTCCTACAGCCTCATCCAGTCTATTCACTCTGTTCCTACAGCCTCATCCAGTCTATTCACTCTGTTCCTACAGCCTCATCCAGTCTATTCATACAGCCTCATCCAATCTATTCACTCTGTTACTACAGCCTTATCCAGTCTATTCACTCTGTTCCCACAGCCTCATCCAATCTATTCACTCTGTTCCTACAGCCTCATCCAGTCTATTCACTCTGTTCCTACAGCCTCATCCAGTCTATTCATACAGACTCATCCAGTCTATTCACTCTGTTCCCACAGCCTCATCCAGTCTATTCACTCTGTTCCTACAGCCTCATCCAGTCTATTCATACAGCCTCATCCAATCTATTCACTCTTTTCCTACAGCCTCATCCAGTCTATTCACTATGTTCCTACAGCCTCATCCAGTCTATTCACTCTGTTCCTACAGCCTCATCCAGTCTATTCCTACAGCCTCATCCAGTCTATTCACTCTGTTCCTACAGCCTCATCCAGTCTATTCACTCTGTTCCTACAGCCTCATCCAGTCTATTCACTCTGTTCCTACAGCCTCATCCAGTCTATTCACTCTGTTCCTACAGCCTCATCCAGTCTATTCACTCTGTTACTACAGCCTCATCCAGTCTATTCACTCTGTTCCTACAGCCTCATCCAGTCTATTCACTCTGTTCCTACAGCCTCATCCAGTCTATTCACTCTGTTCCTACATCCTCATCCAGTCTATTCACTCTGTTCCTACAGCCTCATCCAGTCTGTTCCTACAGCCTAATAGAGTCTGTTCACTCTGTTCCTACAGCCTCATCCAGTCTATTCACTCTGTTCCTACAGCCTCATACAGTCTGTTCACTCTGTTCCTACAGCCTCATCCAGTCTATTCACTATGTTCCTACAGCCTCATCCAGTCTATTCACTCTGTTCCTATAGCCTCATCCAGTATATTCACTCTGTTCCTACAGCCTCATCCAGTCTATTCACTCTGTTCCTACAGCCTCATCCAGTCTATTCACTCTGTTCCTACAGCCTCATCCAGTCTGTTCATTCTGTTCCTACAGCCTCATCCAGTCTATTCACTCTAATCCTACAGCCTCATCCAGTCTATTCACTCTGTTCCTACAGCCTCATCCAGTCTATTCACTCTGTTCCTACAGCCTCATCCAGTCTATTCACTCTGTTCCTACAGCCTCATCCAGTCTATTCACTCTGTTCCTACAGCCTCATGAAGTCTGTTCACTATGTTCCTACAGCCTCATCCAGTCTATTCACTCTGTTCCTACAGCCTCATCCAGTCTGTTCCTACAGCCTCATCCAGTCTATTCACTCTGTTCCTACAGCCTCATCCAGTCTGTTCCTACGGCCTCATCCAGTCTATTCACTCTGTTCCTACAGCCTAATACAGTCTGTTCACTCTGTTCCTATAGCCTCATCCAGTCTATTCATACAGCCTCATCCAATCTATTCACTCTGTTCCTACATCCTCATCCAGTCTATTCACTCTGTTCCTACAGCCTCATCCAGTCTATTCACTCTGCTCCTACGCTCTCATCCAGTCTGTTCACTCTGTTCCTATAGCCTCATCCAGTCTATTCATACAGCCTCATCCAATCTATTCACTCTGTTCCTACAGCCTCATCCAGTCTATTCACTCTGTTCCTACAGCCTCATCCAGTCTATTCACTCTGTTCCTACAGCCTCATCCAGTCTATTCACTCTGTTCCTACAGCCTCATCCAGTCTATTCCTACAGCCTCATCCATTCTATTCACTCTGTTCCTACAGCCTCATCCAGTCTATTCACTCTGTTCCTACAGCCTCATCCAGTCTATTCACTCTGTTCCTACAGCCTCATCCAGTCTATTCACTCTGTTCCTACAGCCTCATCCAGTCTATTCACTCTGCTCCTACGGCCTCATCCAGTCTATTCATACAGCCTCATCCAGTCTATTCACTCTGTTCCTACAGCCTCATCCAGTCTATTCGCTCTGTTCCTACAGCCTCATCCAGTCTATTCACTCTGTTCCTACAGCCTCATCCAGTCTATTCACTCTGTTCCTACAGCCTCATCCAGTCTATTCACTCTGTTCCTACAGCCTCATCCAGTCTATTCACTCTGTTCCTACAGCCTCGTCCAGTCTATTCACTCTGTTCCTACAGCCTCATCCAGTCTATTCAATCTCTTCCCTACAGCCTCATCCAGTCTATTCACTATTTTCCTATAGCTTCATCCAGTATATTCACTCTGTTCCTACAGCCTCATCCAGTCTATTCACTCTGTTCCTACAGCCTCATCCAGTCTATTCACTCTGTTCCTACAGCCTCATCCAGTCTGTTCACTCTGTTCCTACAGCCTCATCCAGGCTATTCACTCTGTTCCTACAGCCTCATCCAGTCTATTCACTCTGTTCCTGCAGCTTCATCCAGTCTATTCACTCTGTTCCTACAGCCTCATCCAGTCTATTCACTGTTCCTACAGCCTCATCCAGTCTATTCACTATGTTCCTACACCCTCATCCAGTCTATTCACTCTGTTCCTACAGCCTCATCCAGTCTATTCACTCTGTTCCTGCAGCCTCATCCAGTCTATTCACTATTTTCCTACAGCCTCATCCAGTCTATTCACTCTGTTCCTACAGCCTCATCCAGTCTATTCACTCTGTTCCTACAGCCTCATCCAGTCTATTCACTCTGTTCCTACAGCCTCATCCAGTCTATTCACTCTGTTCCTACAGCCTCATCCAGTCTGTTCCTACGGCCTCATCCAGTCTATTCACTCTGTTCCTACAGCCTCATCCAGTCTATTCACTCTGTTCCTACAGCCTCATCCAGTCTATTCACTCTGTTCCTACAGCCTAATACAGTCTGTTCACTCTGTTCCTATAGCCTCATCCAGTCTATTCATACAGCCTCATCCAATCTATTCACTCTGTTCCTACAGCCTCATCCAGTCTATTCACTCTGTTCCTACAGCCTCATCCAGTCTATTCACTCTGTTCCTACAGCCTCATCCAGTCTGTTCCTACAGCCTCATCCAGTCTATTCACTCTGTTCCTACAGCCTCATCCAGTCTGTTCATTCTGTTCCTACAGCCTCATCCAGTCTATTCACTCTAATCCTACAGCCTCATCCAGTCTATTCACTCTGTTCCTACAGCCTCATCCAGTCTATTCACTCTGTTCCTACAGCCTCATCCAGTCTATTCACTCTGTTCCTACAGCCTCATCCAGTCTATTCACTCTGTTCCTACAGCCTCATGAAGTCTGTTCACTATGTTCCTACAGCCTCATCCAGTCTATTCACTCTGTTCCTACAGCCTCATCCAGTCTATTCATACAGCCTCATCCAATCTATTCACTCTGTTACTACAGCCTCATCCAGTCTATACACTCTATTCCTACAGCCTCATCCAGTCTATTCACTCTGTTCCTAAAGCCTCATCCAGTCTATTCACTCGGTTACTACAGCCTCA
Source organism: Oncorhynchus mykiss (assembly GCF_013265735.2). Classification (NCBI taxonomy): domain Eukaryota; kingdom Metazoa; phylum Chordata; class Actinopteri; order Salmoniformes; family Salmonidae; genus Oncorhynchus; species Oncorhynchus mykiss. Next base: position 22,237 of record NW_023494091.1, read on the forward strand.
TCCAGTCTATTCCTACAGCCTCATCCAGTCTATTCACTATGTTCCTACAGCCTCATCCAGTCTATAAACACTCTATTCATACAGCCTCATCCAGTCTATTCACTCTGTTCCTACAGCCTCATCCAGTCTATTCACTCTGTTCCTACAGCCTCATCCAGTCAATTCATACAGCCTCATCCAGTCTATTCAATCTGTTCCCACAGCCTCATCCAGTCTATTCACTCTGTTCCTACAGCCTCATCCAGTCTATTCATACAGCCTCATCCAATCTATTCAGTCTGTTACTACAGCCTCATCCAGTCTATTCACTCTGTTCCTACAGCCTCATCCAGTCTATTCACTCTGTTCCTACAGCCTCATCCAGTCTATTCACTCTGTTCCTACAGCCTCATCCAGTCTATTCACTCTGTTCCTACAGCCTCATCCAGTCTATTCACTCTGTTCCTACAGCCTCATCCAGTCTATTCACTCTGTTCCTACAGCCTCATCCAGTCTATTCATACAGCCTCATCCAATCTATTCACTCTGTTACTACAGCCTTATCCAGTCTATTCACTCTGTTCCCACAGCCTCATCCAGTCTATTCACTCTGTTCCTACAGCCTCATCCAGTCTATTCACTCTGTTCCTACAGCCTCATCCAGTCTATTCACTCTGTTCCTACATCCTCATCCAGTCTATTCACTCTGTTCCTACAGCCTCATCCAGTCTGTTCCTACAGCCTAATAGAGTCTGTTCACTCTGTTCCTACAGCCTCATCCAGTCTATTCACTCTGTTCCTACAGCCTCATACAGTCTGTTCACTCTGTTCCTACAGCCTCATCCAGTCTATTCACTATGTTCCTACAGCCTCATCCAGTCTATTCACTCTGTTCCTATAGCCTCATCCAGTATATTCACTCTGTTCCTACAGCCTCATCCAGTCTATTCACTCTGTTCCTACAGCCTCATCCAGTCTATTCACTCTGTTCCTACAGCCTCATCCAGTCTGTTCACTCTGTTCCTACAGCCTCATCCAGGCTATTCAATCTGTTCCTACAGCCTCATCCAGTCTATTCACTCTGTTCCTGCAGCTTCATCCAGTCTATTCACTCTGTTCCTACAGCCTCATCCAGTCTATTCACTCTGTTCCTACAGCCTCATCCAGTCTATTCACTCTGTTCCTACAGCCTCATCCAGTCTATTCACTCTGTTCCTACAGCCTCATCCAGTCTATTCACTCTGTTACTACAGCCTCATCCAGTCTATTCACTCTGTTCCTACAGCCTCATCCAGTCTATTCACTCTGTTCCTACAGCCTCATCCAGTCTATTCACTCTGTTCCTACATCCTCATCCAGTCTATTCACTCTGTTCCTACAGCCTCATCCAGTCTGTTCCTACAGCCTAATAGAGTCTGTTCACTCTGTTCCTACAGCCTCATCCAGTCTATTCACTCTGTTCCTACAGCCTCATACAGTCTGTTCACTCTGTTCCTACAGCCTCATCCAGTCTATTCACTATGTTCCTACAGCCTCATCCAGTCTATTCACTCTGTTCCTATAGCCTCATCCAGTATATTCACTCTGTTCCTACAGCCTCATCCAGTCTATTCATACAGCCTCATCCAATCTATTCACTCTGTTACTACAGCCTTATCCAGTCTATTCACTCTGTTCCCACAGCCTCATCCAATCTATTCACTCTGTTCCTACAGCCTCATCCAGTCTATTCACTCTGTTCCTACAGCCTCATCCAGTCTATTCATACAGACTCATCCAGTCTATTCACTCTGTTCCCACAGCCTCATCCAGTCTATTCACTCTGTTCCTACAGCCTCATCCAGTCTATTCATACAGCCTCATCCAATCTATTCACTCTTTTCCTACAGCCTCATCCAGTCTATTCACTCTGTTCCTACAGCCTCATCCAGTCTATTCACTCTGTTCCTACAGCCTCATCCAGTCTATTCCTACAGCCTCATCCAGTCTATTCACTCTGTTCCTACAGCCTCATCCAGTCTATTCACTCTGTTCCTACAGCCTCATCCAGTCTATTCACTCTGTTCCTACAGCCTCATCCAGTATATTCACTCTGTTCCTACAGCCTCATCCAGTCTATTCACTCTGTTACTACAGCCTCATCCAGTCTATTCACTCTGTTCCTACAGCCTCATCCAGTCTATTCACTCTGTTCCTACAGCCTCATCCAGTCTATTCACTCTGTTCCTACATCCTCATCCAGTCTATTCACTCTGTTCCTACAGCCTCATCCAGTCTGTTCCTACAGCCTAATAGAGTCTGTTCACTCTGTTCCTACAGCCTCATCCAGTCTATTCACTCTGTTCCTACAGCCTCATACAGTCTGTTCACTCTGTTCCTACAGCCTCATCCAGTCTATTCACTATGTTCCTACAGCCTCATCCAGTCTATTCACTCTGTTCCTATAGCCTCATCCAGTATATTCACTCTGTTCCTACAGCCTCATCCAGTCTATTCACTCTGTTCCTACAGCCTCATCCAGTCTATTCACTCTGTTCCTACAGCCTCATCCAGTCTGTTCACTCTGTTCCTACAGCCTCATCCAGGCTATTCAATCTGTTCCTACAGCCTCATCCAGTCTATTCACTCTGTTCCTGCAGCTTCATCCAGTCTATTCACTCTGTTCCTACAGCCTCATCCAGTCTATTCACTCTGTTCCTACAGCCTCATCCAGTCTATTCACTCTGTTCCTACAGCCTCATCCAGTCTATTCACTCTGTTCCTACAGCCTCATCCAGTCTATTCACTCTGTTACTACAGCCTCATCCAGTCTATTCACTCTGTTCCTACAGCCTCATCCAGTCTATTCACTCTGTTCCTACAGCCTCATCCAGTCTATTCACTCTGTTCCTACATCCTCATCCAGTCTATTCACTCTGTTCCTACAGCCTCATCCAGTCTGTTCCTACAGCCTAATAGAGTCTGTTCACTCTGTTCCTACAGCCTCATCCAGTCTATTCACTCTGTTCCTACAGCCTCATACAGTCTGTTCACTCTGTTCCTACAGCCTCATCCAGTCTATTCACTATGTTCCTACAGCCTCATCCAGTCTATTCACTCTGTTCCTATAGCCTCATCCAGTATATTCACTCTGTTCCTACAGCCTCATCCAGTCTATTCACTCTGTTCCTACAGCCTCATCCAGTCTATTCACTCTGTTCCTACAGCCTCATCCAGTCTGTTCACTCTGTTCCTACAGCCTCATCCAGGCTATTCAATCTGTTCCTACAGCCTCATCCAGTCTATTCACTCTGTTCCTGCAGCTTCATCCAGTCTATTCACTCTGTTCCTACAGCCTCATCCAGTCTATTCACTCTGTTCCTACAGCCTCATCCAGTCTATTCACTCTGTTCCTACAGCCTCATCCAGTCTATTCACTCTGTTCCTACAGCCTCATCCAGTCTATTCACTCTGTTACTACAGCCTCATCCAGTCTATTCACTCTGTTCCTACAGCCTCATCCAGTCTATTCACTCTGTTCCTACAGCCTCATCCAGTCTATTCACTCTGTTCCTACATCCTCATCCAGTCTATTCACTCTGTTCCTACAGCCTCATCCAGTCTGTTCCTACAGCCTAATAGAGTCTGTTCACTCTGTTCCTACAGCCTCATCCAGTCTATTCACTCTGTTCCTACAGCCTCATACAGTCTGTTCACTCTGTTCCTACAGCCTCATCCAGTCTATTCACTATGTTCCTACAGCCTCATCCAGTCTATTCACTCTGTTCCTATAGCCTCATCCAGTATTTTCACTCTGTTCCTACAGCCTCATCCAGTCTATTCACTCTGTTCCTACAGCCTCATCCAGTCTATTCACTCTGTTCCTACAGCCTCATCCAGTCTGTTCACTCTGTTCCTACAGCCTCATCCAGGCTATTCACTCTGTTCCTACAGCCTCATCCAGTCTATTCACTCTGTTCCTGCAGCTTCATCCAGTCTATTCACTCTGTTCCTACAGCCTCATCCAGTCTATGCACTGTTCCTACAGCCTCATCCAGTCTATTCACTCTGTTCCTACAGCCTCATCCAGTCTATTCACTCTGTTCCTACAGCCTCATCCAGTCTATTCACTCTGTTCCTGCAGCCTCATCCAGTCTATTCACTCTGTTCCTACAGCCTCATCCAGTCTATTCACTCTGTTCCTACAGCCTCATCCAGTCTATTCACTCTGTTCCTACAGCCTCATCCAGTCTATTCACTCTGTTCATACAGCCTCATCCAGTCTATTCCCTCTGTTCCTACAGCCTCATCCAGTCTATTCACTCTGTTCCTACAGCCTCATCCAGTCTATTCACTCTGTTCCTACAGCCTCATCCAGTCTATTCACTCTGTTCCTACAGCCTCATCCAGTCTATTCACTCTGTTCCTACAGCCTCATCCAGTCTATTAACTCTGTTCCTACAGCCTAATACAGTCTGTTCACTCTGTTCCTATAGCCTCATCCAGTCTATTCATACAGCCTCATCCAATCTATTCACTCTGTTCCTACAGCCTCATCCAGTCTATTCACTCTGTTCCTACAGCCTCATCCAGTCTATTCACTCTGTTCCTACAGTCTCATCCAGTCTGTTCCTACAGCCTCATCCAGTCTATTCACTCTGTTCCTACAGCCTCATCCAGTCTGTTCATTCTGTTCCTACAGCCTCATCCAGTCTATTCACTCTGTTCCTACAGCCTCATCCAGTCTATTCACTCTGTTCCTACAGCCTCATCCAGTCTATTCACTCTGTTCCTACAGCCTCATCCAGTCTATTCACTCTGTTCCTACAGCCTCATCCAGTCTATTCACTCTGTTCCTACAGCCTCATCCAGTCTATTCACTCTGTTCCTACAGCCTCATCCAGTCTGTTCCTACAGCCTCATACAGTCTGTTCACTATGTTCCTACAGCCTCATCCAGTCTGTTCATACAGCCTCATCTAGTCTATTCACTCTGTTCCTACAGCCTCATCCAGTCTATTCACTCTGTTCCTACAGCCTCATCCAGTCTATTCACTCTGTTCCTAAAGCCTCATCCAGTCTATTCACTCGGTTCCTACAGCCTCATCCAGTCTATTCCTACAGCCTCATCCAGTCTATTCACTATGTTCCTACAGCCTCATCCAGTCTATACACTCTATTCATACAGCCTCATCCAGTCTATTCACTCTGTTCCTACAGCCTCATCCAGTCTGTTCCTACAGCCTAATAGAGTCTGTTCACTCTGTTCCTACAGCCTCATCCAGTCTATTCACTCTGTTCCTACAGCCTCATACAGTCTGTTCACTCTGTTCCTACAGCCTCATCCAGTCTATTCACTATGTTCCTACAGCCTCATCCAGTCTATTCACTCTGTTCCTATAGCCTCATCCAGTATTTTCACTCTGTTCCTACAGCCTCATCCAGTCTATTCACTCTGTTCCTACAGCCTCATCCAGTCTATTCACTCTGTTCCTACAGCCTCATCCAGTCTGTTCACTCTGTTCCTACAGCCTCATCCAGGCTATTCACTCTGTTCCTACAGCCTCATCCAGTCTATTCACTCTGTTCCTGCAGCTTCATCCAGTCTATTCACTCTGTTCCTACAGCCTCATCCAGTCTATGCACTGTTCCTACAGCCTCATCCAGTCTATTCACTCTGTTCCTACAGCCTCATCCAGTCTATTCACTCTGTTCCTACAGCCTCATCCAGTCTATTCACTCTGTTCCTGCAGCCTCATCCAGTCTATTCACTCTGTTCCTACAGCCTCATCCAGTCTATTCACTCTGTTCCTACAGCCTCATCCAGTCTATTCACTCTGTTCCTACAGCCTCATCCAGTCTATTCACTCTGTTTATCAAGCTTCATCCAGTCTATTCCCTCTGTTCCTACAGCCTCATCCAGTCTATTCACTCTGTTCCTACAGCCTCATCCAGTCTATTCACTCTGTTCCTACAGCCTCATCCAGTCTATTCACTCTGTTCCTACAGCCTCATCCAGTCTATTCACTCTGTTCCTACAGCCTCATCCAGTCTATTAACTCTGTTCCTACAGCCTAATACAGTCTGTTCACTCTGTTCCTATAGCCTCATCCAGTCTATTCATACAGCCTCATCCAATCTATTCACTCTGTTCCTACAGCCTCATCCAGTCTATTCACTCTGTTCCTACAGCCTCATCCAGTCTATTCACTCTGTTCCTACAGTCTCATCCAGTCTGTTCCTACAGCCTCATCCAGTCTATTCACTCTGTTCCTACAGCCTCATCCAGTCTGTTCATTCTGTTCCTACAGCCTCATCCAGTCTATTCACTCTGTTCCTACAGCCTCATCCAGTCTATTCACTCTGTTCCTACAGCCTCATCCAGTCTATTCACTCTGTTCCTACAGCCTCATCCAGTCTATTCACTCTGTTCCTACAGCCTCATCCAGTCTATTCACTCTGTTCCTACAGCCTCATCCAGTCTATTCACTCTGTTCCTACAGCCTCATCCAGTCTGTTCCTACAGCCTCATACAGTCTGTTCACTATGTTCCTACAGCCTCATCCAGTCTGTTCATACAGCCTCATCTAGTCTATTCACTCTGTTCCTACAGCCTCATCCAGTCTATTCACTCTGTTCCTACAGCCTCATCCAGTCTATTCACTCTGTTCCTAAAGCCTCATCCAGTCTATTCACTCGGTTCCTACAGCCTCATCCAGTCTATTCCTACAGCCTCATCCAGTCTATTCACTATGTTCCTACAGCCTCATCCAGTCTATACACTCTATTCATACAGCCTCATCCAGTCTATTCACTCTGTTCCTACAGCCTCATCCAGTCTATTCACTCTGTTCCCGCAGCCTCATCCAGTCAATTCATACAGCCTCATCCAGTCTATTCACTCTGTTTCCACAGCCTCATCCAGTCTATTCACTCTGTTCCTACAGCCTCATCCAGTCTATTCATACAGCCTCATCCAATCTATTCACTCTGTTACTACAGCCTCATCCAGTCTATTCACTCTGTTCCTACAGCCTCATCCAGTCTATTCACTCTGTTCCTACAGCCTCATCCAGTCTATTCACTCTGTTCCTACAGCCTCATCCAGTCTATTCACTCTGTTCCTACAGCCTCATCCAGTCTATTCACTCTGTTACTACAGCCTCATCCAGTCTATTCACTCTGTTCCTACAGCCTCATCCAGTCTATTCACTCTGTTCCTACAGCCTCATCCAGTCTATTCATACAGCCTCATCCAATCTATTCACTCTGTTCCTACAGCCTCATCCAGTCTATTCACTCTGTTCCTACAGCCTCATCCAGTCTATTCACTCTGTTACTACAGCCTCATCCAGTCTATTCACTCTGTTCCTACAGCCTCATCCAGTCTATTCACTCTGTTCCTACAGCCTCATCCAGTCTATTCACTCTGTTCCTACATCCTCATCCAGTCTATTCACTCTGTTCCTACAGCCTCATCCAGTCTGTTCCTACAGCCTAATAGAGTCTGTTCACTCTTTTCCTACAGCCTCATCCAGTCTATTCACTCTGTTCCTACAGCCTCATACAGTCTGTTCACTCTGTTCCTACAGCCTCATCCAGTCTATTCACTATGTTCCTACAGCCTCATCCAGTCTATTCACTCTGTTCCTATAGCCTCATCCAGTATTTTCACTCTGTTCCTACAGCCTCATCCAGTCTATTCACTCTGTTCCTACAGCCTCATCCAGTCTATTCACTCTGTTCCTACAGCCTCATCCAGTCTGTTCACTCTGTTCCTACAGCCTCATCCAGGCTATTCACTCTGTTCCTACAGCCTCATCCAGTCTATTCACTCTGTTCCTGCAGCTTCATCCAGTCTATTCACTCTGTTCCTACAGCCTCATCCAGTCTATGCACTGTTCCTACAGCCTCATCCAGTCTATTCACTCTGTTCCTACAGCCTCATCCAGTCTATTCACTCTGTTCCTACAGCCTCATCCAGTCTATTCACTCTGTTCCTGCAGCCTCATCCAGTCTATTCACTCTGTTCCTACAGCCTCATCCAGTCTATTCACTCTGTTCCTACAGCCTCATCCAGTCTATTCACTCTGTTCCTACAGCCTCATCCAGTCTATTCACTCTGTTCATACAGCCTCATCCAGTCTATTCCCTCTGTTCCTACAGCCTCATCCAGTCTATTCACTCTGTTCCTACAGCCTCATCCAGTCTATTCACTCTGTTCCTACAGCCTCATCCAGTCTATTCACTCTGTTCCTACAGCCTCATCCAGTCTATTCACTCTGTTCCTACAGCCTCATCCAGTCTATTAACTCTGTTCCTACAGCCTAATACAGTCTGTTCACTCTGTTCCTATAGCCTCATCCAGTCTATTCATACAGCCTCATCCAATCTATTCACTCTGTTCCTACAGCCTCATCCAGTCTATTCACTCTGTTCCTACAGCCTCATCCAGTCTATTCACTCTGTTCCTACAGTCTCATCCAGTCTGTTCCTACAGCCTCATCCAGTCTATTCACTCTGTTCCTACAGCCTCATCCAGTCTGTTCATTCTGTTCCTACAGCCTCATCCAGTCTATTCACTCTGTTCCTACAGCCTCATCCAGTCTATTCACTCTGTTCCTACAGCCTCATCCAGTCGATTCACTCTGTTCCTACAGCCTCATCCAGTCTATTCACTCTGTTCCTACAGCCTCATCCAGTCTATTCACTCTGTTCCTACAGCCTCATCCAGTCTATTCACTCTGTTCCTACAGCCTCATCCAGTCTGTTCCTACAGCCTCATACAGTCTGTTCACTATGTTCCTACAGCCTCATCCAGTCTGTTCATACAGCCTCATCTAGTCTATTCACTCTGTTCCTACAGCCTCATCCAGTCTATTCACTCTGTTCCTACAGCCTCATCCAGTCTATTCACTCTGTTCCTAAAGCCTCATCCAGTCTATTCACTCGGTTCCTACAGCCTCATCCAGTCTATTCCTACAGCCTCATCCAGTCTATTCACTATGTTCCTACAGCCTCATCCAGTCTATACACTCTATTCATACAGCCTCATCCAGTCTATTCACTCTGTTCCTACAGCCTCATCCAGTCTATTCACTCTGTTCCCGCAGCCTCATCCAGTCAATTCATACAGCCTCATCCAGTCTATTCACTCTGTTTCCACAGCCTCATCCAGTCTATTCACTCTGTTCCTACAGCCTCATCCAGTCTATTCATACAGCCTCATCCAATCTATTCACTCTGTTACTACAGCCTCATCCAGTCTATTCACTCTGTTCCTACAGCCTCATCCAGTCTATTCACTCTGTTCCTACAGCCTCATCCAGTCTATTCACTCTGTTCCTACAGCCTCATCCAGTCTATTCACTCTGTTCCTACAGCCTCATCCAGTCTATTCACTCTGTTACTACAGCCTCATCCAGTCTATTCACTCTGTTCCTACAGCCTCATCCAGTCTATTCACTCTGTTCCTACAGCCTCATCCAGTCTATTCATACAGCCTCATCCAATCTATTCACTCTGTTACTACAGCCTCATCCAGTCTATTCACTCTGTTCCCACAGCCTCATCCAATCTATTCACTCTGTTACTACAGCCTCATCCAGTCTATTCACTCTGTTCCTACAGCCTCATCCAGTCTATTCACTCTGTTCCTACAGCCTCATCCAGTCTATTCAATCTCTTCCCTACAGCCTCATCCAGTCTATTCACTATTTTCCTATAGCTTCATCCAGTATATTCACTCTGTTCCTACAGCCTCATCCAGTCTATTCACTCTGTTCCTACAGCCTCATCCAGTCTATTCACTCTGTTCCTACAGCCTCATCCAGTCTGTTCACTCTGTTCCTACAGCCTCATCCAGGCTATTCACTCTGTTCCTACAGCCTCATCCAGTCTATTCACTCTGTTCCTGCAGCTTCATCCAGTCTATTCACTCTGTTCCTACAGCCTCATCCAGTCTATTCACTGTTCCTACAGCCTCATCCAGTCTATTCACTATGTTCCTACACCCTCATCCAGTCTATTCACTCTGTTCCTACAGCCTCATCCAGTCTATTCACTCTGTTCCTGCAGCCTCATCCAGTCTATTCACTATTTTCCTACAGCCTCATCCAGTCTATTCACTCTGTTCCTACAGCCTCATCCAGTCTATTCACTCTGTTCCTACAGCCTCATCCAGTCTATTCACTCTGTTCCTACAGCCTCATCCAGTCTATTCACTCTGTTCCTACAGCCTCATCCAGTCTGTTCCTACGGCCTCATCCAGTCTATTCACTCTGTTCCTACAGCCTCATCCAGTCTATTCACTCTGTTCCTACAGCCTCATCCAGTCTATTCACTCTGTTCCTACAGCCTAATACAGTCTGTTCACTCTGTTCCTATAGCCTCATCCAGTCTATTCATACAGCCTCATCCAATCTATTCACTCTGTTCCTACAGCCTCATCCAGTCTATTCACTCTGTTCCTACAGCCTCATCCAGTCTATTCACTCTGTTCCTACAGCCTCATCCAGTCTGTTCCTACAGCCTCATCCAGTCTATTCACTCTGTTCCTACAGCCTCATCCAGTCTGTTCATTCTGTTCCTACAGCCTCATCCAGTCTATTCACTCTAATCCTACAGCCTCATCCAGTCTATTCACTCTGTTCCTACAGCCTCATCCAGTCTATTCACTCTGTTCCTACAGCCTCATCCAGTCTATTCACTCTGTTCCTACAGCCTCATCCAGTCTATTCACTCTGTTCCTACAGCCTCATGAAGTCTGTTCACTATGTTCCTACAGCCTCATCCAGTCTATTCAGTCTGTTCCTACAGCCTCATCCAGTCTATTCATACAGCCTCATCCAATCTATTCACTCTGTTACTACAGCCTCATCCAGTCTATACACTCTATTCCTACAGCCTCATCCAGTCTATTCACTCTGTTCCTAAAGCCTCATCCAGTCTATTCACTCGGTTACTACAGCCTCATCCAGTCTATTCCTACAGCCTCATCCAGTCTATTCACTATGTTCCTACAGCCTCATCCAGTCTATAAACACTCTATTCATACAGCCTCATCCAGTCTATTCACTCTGTTCCTACAGCCTCATCCAGTCTATTCACTCTGTTCCTACAGCCTCATCCAGTAAATTCATACAGCCTCATCCAGTCTATTCAATCTGTTCCCACAGCCTCATCCAGTCTATTCACTCTGTTCCTACAGCCTCATCCAGTCTATTCATACAGCCTCATCCAATCTATTCAGTCTGTTACTACAGCCTCATCCAGTCTATTCACTCTGTTCCTACAGCCTCATCCAGTCTATTCACTCTGTTCCTACAGCCTCATCCAGTCTATTCACTCTGTTCCTACAGCCTCATCCAGTCTATTCACTCTGTTCCTACAGCCTCATCCAGTCTATTCACTCTGTTCCTACAGCCTCATCCAGTCTATTCACTCTGTTCCTACAGCCTCATCCAGTCTATTCATACAGCCTCATCCAATCTATTCACTCTGTTACTACAGCCTTATCCAGTCTATTCACTCTGTTCCCACAGCCTCATCCAATCTATTCACTCTGTTACTACAGCCTCATCCAGTCTATTCACTCTGTTCCTACAGCCTCATCCAGTCTATTCACTCTGTTCCTACAGCCTTATCCAGTCTATTCAATCTGTTCCTACACCCTCATCCAGTCTATTCACTCTGTTCCTACAGCCTCATCCAGTCTATTCACTCTGTTCCTACAGCCTCATCCAGTCTATTCACTCTGTTCCTACAGCCTCATCCAGTCTATTCATACAGACTCATCCAGTCTATTCACTCTGTTCCCACAGCCTCATCCAGTCTATTCACTCTGTTCCTACAGCCTCATCCAGTCTATTCATACAGCCTCATCCAATCTATTCACTCTTTTCCTACAGCCTCATCCAGTCTATTCACTCTGTTCCTACAGCCTCATCCAGTCTATTCACTCTGTTCCTACAGCCTCATCCAGTCTATTCCTACAGCCTCATCCAGTCTATTCACTCTGTTCCTACAGCCTCATCCAGTCTATTCACTCTGTTCCTACAGCCTCATCCAGTCTATTCACTCTGTTCCTACAGCCTCATCCAGTCTATTCACTCTGTTCCTACAGCCTCATCCAGTCTATTCACTCTGTTACTACAGCCTCATCCAGTCTATTCACTCTGTTCCTACAGCCTCATCCAGTCTATTCACTCTGTTCCTACAGCCTCATCCAGTCTATTCACTCTGTTCCTACATCCTCATCCAGTCTATTCACTCTGTTCCTACAGCCTCATCCAGTCTGTTCCTACAGCCTAATAGAGTCTGTTCACTCTGTTCCTACAGCCTCATCCAGTCTATTCACTCTGTTCCTACAGCCTCATACAGTCTGTTCACTCTGTTCCTACAGCCTCATCCAGTCTATTCACTATGTTCCTACAGCCTCATCCAGTCTATTCACTCTGTTCCTATAGCCTCATCCAGTATATTCACTCTGTTCCTACAGCCTCATCCAGTCTATTCACTCTGTTCCTACAGCCTCATCCAGTCTATTCACTCTGTTCCTACAGCCTCATCCAGTCTGTTCACTCTGTTCCTACAGCCTCATCCAGGCTATTCAATCTGTTCCTACAGCCTCATCCAGTCTATTCACTCTGTTCCTGCAGCTTCATCCAGTCTATTCACTCTGTTCCTACAGCCTCATCCAGTCTATTCACTCTGTTCCTACAGCCTCATCCAGTCTATTCACTCTGTTCCTACAGCCTCATCCAGTCTATTCACTCTGTTCCTACAGCCTCATCCAGTCTATTCACTCTGTTACTACAGCCTCATCCAGTCTATTCACTCTGTTCCTACAGCCTCATCCAGTCTATTCACTCTGTTCCTACAGCCTCATCCAGTCTATTCACTCTGTTCCTACATCCTCATCCAGTCTATTCACTCTGTTCCTACAGCCTCATCCAGTCTGTTCCTACAGCCTAATAGAGTCTGTTCACTCTGTTCCTACAGCCTCATCCAGTCTATTCACTCTGTTCCTACAGCCTCATACAGTCTGTTCACTCTGTTCCTACAGCCTCATCCAGTCTATTCACTATGTTCCTACAGCCTCATCCAGTCTATTCACTCTGTTCCTATAGCCTCATCCAGTATTTTCACTCTGTTCCTACAGCCTCATCCAGTCTATTCACTCTGTTCCTACAGCCTCATCCAGTCTATTCACTCTGTTCCTACAGCCTCATCCAGTCTGTTCACTCTGTTCCTACAGCCTCATCCAGGCTATTCACTCTGTTCCTACAGCCTCATCCAGTCTATTCACTCTGTTCCTGCAGCTTCATCCAGTCTATTCACTCTGTTCCTACAGCCTCATCCAGTCTATGCACTGTTCCTACAGCCTCATCCAGTCTATTCACTCTGTTCCTACAGCCTCATCCAGTCTATTCACTCTGTTCCTACAGCCTCATCCAGTCTATTCACTCTGTTCCTGCAGCCTCATCCAGTCTATTCACTCTGTTCCTACAGCCTCATCCAGTCTATTCACTCTGTTCCTACAGCCTCATCCAGTCTATTCACTCTGTTCCTACAGCCTCATCCAGTCTATTCACTCTGTTCATACAGCCTCATCCAGTCTATTCCCTCTGTTCCTACAGCCTCATCCAGTCTATTCACTCTGTTCCTACAGCCTCATCCAGTCTATTCACTCTGTTCCTACAGCCTCATCCAGTCTATTCACTCTGTTCCTACAGCCTCATCCAGTCTATTCACTCTGTTCCTACAGCCTCATCCAGTCTATTAACTCTGTTCCTACAGCCTAATACAGTCTGTTCACTCTGTTCCTATAGCCTCATCCAGTCTATTCATACAGCCTCATCCAATCTATTCACTCTGTTCCTACAGCCTCATCCAGTCTATTCACTCTGTTCCTACAGCCTCATCCAGTCTATTCACTCTGTTCCTACAGTCTCATCCAGTCTGTTCCTACAGCCTCATCCAGTCTATTCACTCTGTTCCTACAGCCTCATCCAGTCTGTTCATTCTGTTCCTACAGCCTCATCCAGTCTATTCACTCTGTTCCTACAGCCTCATCCAGTCTATTCACTCTGTTCCTACAGCCTCATCCAGTCTATTCACTCTGTTCCTACAGCCTCATCCAGTCTATTCACTCTGTTCCTACAGCCTCATCCAGTCTATTCACTCTGTTCCTACAGCCTCATCCAGTCTATTCACTCTGTTCCTACAGCCTCATCCAGTCTGTTCCTACAGCCTCATACAGTCTGTTCACTATGTTCCTACAGCCTCATCCAGTCTGTTCATACAGCCTCATCTAGTCTATTCACTCTGTTCCTACAGCCTCATCCAGTCTATTCACTCTGTTCCTACAGCCTCATCCAGTCTATTCACTCTGTTCCTAAAGCCTCATCCAGTCTATTCACTCGGTTCCTACAGCCTCATCCAGTCTATTCCTACAGCCTCATCCAGTCTATTCACTATGTTCCTACAGCCTCATCCAGTCTATACACTCTATTCATACAGCCTCATCCAGTCTATTCACTCTGTTCCTACAGCCTCATCCAGTCTATTCACTCTGTTCCCGCAGCCTCATCCAGTCAATTCATACAGCCTCATCCAGTCTATTCACTCTGTTTCCACAGCCTCATCCAGTCTATTCACTCTGTTCCTACAGCCTCATCCAGTCTATTCATACAGCCTCATCCAATCTATTCACTCTGTTACTACAGCCTCATCCAGTCTATTCACTCTGTTCCTACAGCCTCATCCAGTCTATTCACTCTGTTCCTACAGCCTCATCCAGTCTATTCACTCTGTTCCTACAGCCTCATCCAGTCTATTCACTCTGTTCCTACAGCCTCATCCAGTCTATTCACTCTGTTACTACAGCCTCATCCAGTCTATTCACTCTGTTCCTACAGCCTCATCCAGTCTATTCACTCTGTTCCTACAGCCTCATCCAGTCTATTCATACAGCCTCATCCAATCTATTCACTCTGTTCCTACAGCCTCATCCAGTCTATTCACTCTGTTCCTACAGCCTCATCCAGTCTATTCACTCTGTTACTACAGCCTCATCCAGTCTATTCACTCTGTTCCTACAGCCTCATCCAGTCTATTCACTCTGTTCCTACAGCCTCATCCAGTCTATTCACTCTGTTCCTACAGCCTCATCCAGTCTGTTCCTACAGCCTAATAGAGTCTGTTCACTCTTTTCCTACAGCCTCATCCAGTCTATTCACTCTGTTCCTACAGCCTCATACAGTCTGTTCACTCTGTTCCTACAGCCTCATCCAGTCTATTCACTATGTTCCTACAGCCTCATCCAGTCTATTCACTCTGTTCCTATAGCCTCATCCAGTATTTTCACTCTGTTCCTACAGCCTCATCCAGTCTATTCACTCTGTTCCTACAGCCTCATCCAGTCTATTCACTCTGTTCCTACAGCCTCATCCAGTCTGTTCACTCTGTTCCTACAGCCTTATCCAGGCTATTCACTCTGTTCCTACAGCCTCATCCAGTCTATTCACTCTGTTCCTGCAGCTTCATCCAGTCTATTCACTCTGTTCCTACAGCCTCATCCAGTCTATGCACTGTTCCTACAGCCTCATCCAGTCTATTCACTCTGTTCCTACAGCCTCATCCAGTCTATTCACTCTGTTCCTACAGCCTCATCCAGTCTATTCACTCTGTTCCTGCAGCCTCATCCAGTCTATTCACTCTGTTCCTACAGCCTCATCCAGTCTATTCACTCTGTTCCTACAGCCTCATCCAGTCTATTCACTCTGTTCCTACAGCCTCATCCAGTCTATTCACTCTGTTCATACAGCCTCATCCAGTCTATTCCCTCTGTTCCTACAGCCTCATCCAGTCTATTCACTCTGTTCCTACAGCCTCATCCAGTCTATTCACTCTGTTCCTACAGCCTCATCCAGTCTATTCACTCTGTTCCTACAGCCTCATCCAGTCTATTCACTCTGTTCCTACAGCCTCATCCAGTCTATTAACTCTGTTCCTACAGCCTAATACAGTCTGTTCACTCTGTTCCTATAGCCTCATCCAGTCTATTCATACAGCCTCATCCAATCTATTCACTCTGTTCCTACAGCCTCATCCAGTCTATTCACTCTGTTCCTACAGCCTCATCCAGTCTATTCACTCTGTTCCTACAGTCTCATCCAGTCTGTTCCTACAGCCTCATCCAGTCTATTCACTCTGTTCCTACAGCCTCATCCAGTCTGTTCATTCTGTTCCTACAGCCTCATCCAGTCTATTCACTCTGTTCCTACAGCCTCATCCAGTCTATTCACTCTGTTCCTACAGCCTCATCCAGTCGATTCACTCTGTTCCTACAGCCTCATCCAGTCTATTCACTCTGTTCCTACAGCCTCATCCAGTCTATTCACTCTGTTCCTACAGCCTCATCCAGTCTATTCACTCTGTTCCTACAGCCTCATCCAGTCTGTTCCTACAGCCTCATACAGTCTGTTCACTATGTTCCTACAGCCTCATCCAGTCTGTTCATACAGCCTCATCTAGTCTATTCACTCTGTTCCTACAGCCTCATCCAGTCTATTCACTCTGTTCCTACAGCCTCATCCAGTCTATTCACTCTGTTCCTAAAGCCTCATCCAGTCTATTCACTCGGTTCCTACAGCCTCATCCAGTCTATTCCTACAGCCTCATCCAGTCTATTCACTATGTTCCTACAGCCTCATCCAGTCTATACACTCTATTCATACAGCCTCATCCAGTCTATTCACTCTGTTCCTACAGCCTCATCCAGTCTATTCACTCTGTTCCCGCAGCCTCATCCAGTCAATTCATACAGCCTCATCCAGTCTATTCACTCTGTTTCCACAGCCTCATCCAGTCTATTCACTCTGTTCCTACAGCCTCATCCAGTCTATTCATACAGCCTCATCCAATCTATTCACTCTGTTACTACAGCCTCATCCAGTCTATTCACTCTGTTCCTACAGCCTCATCCAGTCTATTCACTCTGTTCCTACAGCCTCATCCAGTCTATTCACTCTGTTCCTACAGCCTCATCCAGTCTATTCACTCTGTTCCTACAGCCTCATCCAGTCTATTCACTCTGTTACTACAGCCTCATCCAGTCTATTCACTCTGTTCCTACAGCCTCATCCAGTCTATTCACTCTGTTCCTACAGCCTCATCCAGTCTATTCATACAGCCTCATCCAATCTATTCACTCTGTTACTACAGCCTCATCCAGTCTATTCACTCTGTTCCCACAGCCTCATCCAATCTATTCACTCTGTTACTACAGCCTCATCCAGTCTATTCACTCTGTTCCTACAGCCTCATCCAGTCTATTCACTCTGTTCCTACAGCCTTATCCAGTCTATTCACTCTGTTCCTACACCCTCATCCAGTCTATTCACTCTGTTCCTACAGCCTCATCCAGTCTATTCACTCTGTTCCTACAGCCTCATCCAGTCTATTCACTCTGTTCCTACAGCCTCACCCAGTCTATTCATACAGACTCATCCAGTCTACTCACTCTGTTCCCACAGCCTCATCCAGTCTATTCACTCTGTTCCTACAGCCTCATCCAGTCTATTCATACAGCCTCATCCAATCTATTCACTCTGTTCCTACAGCCTCATCCAGTCTATTCACTCTGTTCCTACAGCCTCATCCAGTCTATTCACTCTGTTTCTACAGCCTCATCCAGTCTATTCCTACAGCCTCATCCAGTCTATTCACTCTGTTCCTACAGCCTCATCCAGTCTATTCACTCTGCTCCTACAGCCTCATCCAGTATATTCACTCTGTTCCTACAGCCTCATCCAGTCTGTTCACTCTGTTCCTACAGCCTCATCCAGTCTATTCACTCTGTTCCTACAGCCTCATCCAGTCTATTCACTCTGTTCCTACAGCCTCATCCAGTCTATTCACTCTGTTCCTACAGCCTCATCCAGTCTATTCACTCTGTTACTACAGCCTCATCCAGTCTATTCACTCTGTTCCTACAGCCTCATCCAGTCTATTCAATCTGTTCCTACAGCCTCATCCAGTCTATTCACTCTGTTCCTACATCATCATCCAGTCTATTCACTATGTTCCTACAGCCTCATCCATTCTGTTCCTACAGCCTAATACAGTCTGTTCACTCTGTTCCTACAGCCTCATCCAGTCTATTCACTCTGTTCCTACAGCCTCATACAGTCTGTTCACTCTGTTCCTACAGCCTCATCCAGTCTATTCACTCTGTTCCTACAGCCTCATCCAGTCTATTCACTCTGTTCCTACAGCCTCATCCAGTCTATTCACTCTGTTCCTACAGCCTCATCCAGTCAATTCATACAGCCTCATCCAGTCTATTCACTCTGTTTCCACAGCCTCATCCAGTCTATTCACTCTGTTCCTACAGCCTCATCCAGTCTATTCATACAGCCTCATCCAATCTATTCACTCTGTTACTACAGCCTCATCCAGTCTATTCACTCTGTTCCTACAGCCTCATCCAGTCTATTCACTCTGTTCCTACAGCCTCATCCAGTCTATTCACTCTGTTCCTACAGCCTCATCCAGTCTATTCACTCTGTTCCTACAGCCTCATCCAGTCTATTCACTCTGTTACTACAGCCTCATCCAGTCTATTCACTCTGTTCCTACAGCCTCATCCAGTCTATTCACTCTGTTCCTACAGCCTCATCCAGTCTATTCATACAGCCTCATCCAATCTATTCACTCTGTTCCTACAGCCTCATCCAGTCTATTCACTCTGTTCCTACAGCCTCATCCAGTCTATTCACTCTGTTACTACAGCCTCATCCAGTCTATTCACTCTGTTCCTACAGCCTCATCCAGTCTATTCACTCTGTTCCTACAGCCTCATCCAGTCTATTCACTCTGTTCCTACATCCTCATCCAGTCTATTCACTCTGTTCCTACAGCCTCATCCAGTCTGTTCCTACAGCCTAATAGAGTCTGTTCACTCTTTTCCTACAGCCTCATCCAGTCTATTCACTCTGTTCCTACAGCCTCATACAGTCTGTTCACTCTGTTCCTACAGCCTCATCCAGTCTATTCACTATGTTCCTACAGCCTCATCCAGTCTATTCACTCTGTTCCTATAGCCTCATCCAGTATTTTCACTCTGTTCCTACAGCCTCATCCAGTCTATTCACTCTGTTCCTACAGCCTCATCCAGTCTATTCACTCTGTTCCTACAGCCTCATCCAGTCTGTTCACTCTGTTCCTACAGCCTCATCCAGGCTATTCACTCTGTTCCTACAGCCTCATCCAGTCTATTCACTCTGTTCCTGCAGCTTCATCCAGTCTATTCACTCTGTTCCTACAGCCTCATCCAGTCTATGCACTGTTCCTACAGCCTCATCCAGTCTATTCACTCTGTTCCTACAGCCTCATCCAGTCTATTCACTCTGTTCCTACAGCCTCATCCAGTCTATTCACTCTGTTCCTGCAGCCTCATCCAGTCTATTCACTCTGTTCCTACAGCCTCATCCAGTCTATTCACTCTGTTCCTACAGCCTCATCCAGTCTATTCACTCTGTTCCTACAGCCTCATCCAGTCTATTCACTCTGTTCATACAGCCTCATCCAGTCTATTCCCTCTGTTCCTACAGCCTCATCCAGTCTATTCACTCTGTTCCTACAGCCTCATCCAGTCTATTCACTCTGTTCCTACAGCCTCATCCAGTCTATTCACTCTGTTCCTACAGCCTCATCCAGTCTATTCACTCTGTTCCTACAGCCTCATCCAGTCTATTAACTCTGTTCCTACAGCCTAATACAGTCTGTTCACTCTGTTCCTATAGCCTCATCCAGTCTATTCATACAGCCTCATCCAATCTATTCACTCTGTTCCTACAGCCTCATCCAGTCTATTCACTCTGTTCCTACAGCCTCATCCAGTCTATTCACTCTGTTCCTACAGTCTCATCCAGTCTGTTCCTACAGCCTCATCCAGTCTATTCACTCTGTTCCTACAGCCTCATCCAGTCTGTTCATTCTGTTCCTACAGCCTCATCCAGTCTATTCACTCTGTTCCTACAGCCTCATCCAGTCTATTCACTCTGTTCCTACAGCCTCATCCAGTCGATTCACTCTGTTCCTACAGCCTCATCCAGTCTATTCACTCTGTTCCTACAGCCTCATCCAGTCTATTCACTCTGTTCCTACAGCCTCATCCAGTCTATTCACTCTGTTCCTACAGCCTCATCCAGTCTGTTCCTACAGCCTCATACAGTCTGTTCACTATGTTCCTACAGCCTCATCCAGTCTGTTCATACAGCCTCATCTAGTCTATTCACTCTGTTCCTACAGCCTCATCCAGTCTATTCACTCTGTTCCTACAGCCTCATCCAGTCTATTCACTCTGTTCCTAAAGCCTCATCCAGTCTATTCACTCGGTTCCTACAGCCTCATCCAGTCTATTCCTACAGCCTCATCCAGTCTATTCACTATGTTCCTACAGCCTCATCCAGTCTATACACTCTATTCATACAGCCTCATCCAGTCTATTCACTCTGTTCCTACAGCCTCATCCAGTCTATTCACTCTGTTCCCGCAGCCTCATCCAGTCAATTCATACAGCCTCATCCAGTCTATTCACTCTGTTTCCACAGCCTCATCCAGTCTATTCACTCTGTTCCTACAGCCTCATCCAGTCTATTCATACAGCCTCATCCAATCTATTCACTCTGTTACTACAGCCTCATCCAGTCTATTCACTCTGTTCCTACAGCCTCATCCAGTCTATTCACTCTGTTCCTACAGCCTCATCCAGTCTATTCACTCTGTTCCTACAGCCTCATCCAGTCTATTCACTCTGTTCCTACAGCCTCATCCAGTCTATTCACTCTGTTACTACAGCCTCATCCAGTCTATTCACTCTGTTCCTACAGCCTCATCCAGTCTATTCACTCTGTTCCTACAGCCTCATCCAGTCTATTCATACAGCCTCATCCAATCTATTCACTCTGTTACTACAGCCTCATCCAGTCTATTCACTCTGTTCCCACAGCCTCATCCAATCTATTCACTCTGTTACTACAGCCTCATCCAGTCTATTCACTCTGTTCCTACAGCCTCATCCAGTCTATTCACTCTGTTCCTACAGCCTTATCCAGTCTATTAACTCTGTTCCTACACCCTCATCCAGTCTATTCACTCTGTTCCTACAGCCTCATCCAGTCTATTCACTCTGTTCCTACAGCCTCATCCAGTCTATTCACTCTGTTCCTACAGCCTCACCCAGTCTATTCATACAGACTCATCCAGTCTACTCACTCTGTTCCCACAGCCTCATCCAGTCTATTCACTCTGTTCCTACAGCCTCATCCAGTCTATTCATACAGCCTCATCCAATCTATTCACTCTGTTCCTACAGCCTCATCCAGTCTATTCACTCTGTTCCTACAGCCTCATCCAGTCTATTCACTCTGTTTCTACAGCCTCATCCAGTCTATTCCTACAGCCTCATCCAGTCTATTCACTCTGTTCCTACAGCCTCATCCAGTCTATTCACTCTGCTCCTACAGCCTCATCCAGTATATTCACTCTGTTCCTACAGCCTCATCCAGTCTGTTCACTCTGTTCCTACAGCCTCATCCAGTCTATTCACTCTGTTCCTACAGCCTCATCCAGTCTATTCACTCTGTTCCTACAGCCTCATCCAGTCTATTCACTCTGTTCCTACAGCCTCATCCAGTCTATTCACTCTGTTACTACAGCCTCATCCAGTCTATTCACTCTGTTCCTACAGCCTCATCCAGTCTATTCAATCTGTTCCTACAGCCTCATCCAGTCTATTCACTCTGTTCCTCATCATCCAGTCTATTCACTCTGTTCCTACAGCCTCATCCATTCTGTTCCTACAGCCTAATACAGTCTGTTCACTCTGTTCCTACAGCCTCATCCAGTCTATTCACTCTGTTCCTACAGCCTCATACAGTCTGTTCACTCTGTTCCTACAGCCTCATCCAGTCTATTCACTCTGTTCCTACAGCCTCATCCAGTCTATTCACTCTGTTCCTACAGCCTCATCCAGTCTATTCACTCTGTTCCTACAGCCTCATCCAGTCTATTCATACAGCCTCATCCAGTCTATTCACTCTGTTCCTACAGCCTCATCCAGTCTGTTCCTACGGCCTCAACCAGTCTATTCACTCTGTTCCTACAGCCTAATACAGTCTGTTCACTCTGTTCCTACAGCCTCATCCAGTCAATTCATACAGCCTCATCCAGTCTATTCACTCTGTTACTACAGCCTCATCCAGTCTGTTCACTCTGTTCCTACATCCTCATCCAGTCTATTCACTCTGTTCCTACAGCCTCATCCAGTCTATTCACTCTGTTCCTACAGCCTCATCCAGTCTATTCACTCTGTTCCTACAGCCTCATCCAGTCTGTTCCTACGGCCTCATCCAGTCTATTCACTCTGTTCCTACAGCCTCATCCAGTCTATTCTCTCTGTTCCTACAGCCTCATCCAGTCTATTCACTCTGTTCCTACAGCCCAATAGAGTCTGTTCACTCTGTTCCTATAGCCTCATCCAGTCTATTCATACAGCCTCATCCAATCTATTTACTCTGTTCATACAGCCTCATCCAGTCTATTCACTCTGTTCCTACATCCTCATCCAGTCTATTCACTCTGTTCCTACAGCCTCATCCAGTCTGTTCCTACAGCCTCATCCAGTCTATTCACTCTGTTCCTACAGCCTCATCCAGTCTGTTCATTCTGTTCCTACAGCCTCATCCAGTCTATTCACTCTGTTCCTACAGCCTCATCCAGTCTATTCAATCTGTTCCTACAGCCTCATCCAGTCTATTCATACAGCCTCATCCAATCTATTCACTCTGTTACTACAGCCTCATCCAGTCTATTCACTCTGTTCCTACAGCCTCATCCAGTCTATTCACTCTGTTCCTACAGCCTCATCCAGTCTATTCACTCTGTTCCTACAGCCTCATCCAGTCTATTCACTCTGTTCCTACAGCCTCATCCAGTCTATTCACTCTGTTACTACAGCCTCATCCAGTCTATTCACTATGTTCCTACAGCCTCATCCAGTCTATTCACTCTGTTCCTACAGCCTCATCCAGTCTATTCATACAGCCTCATCCAATCTATTCACTCTGTTACTACAGCCTCATCCAGTCTATTCACTCTGTTCCCACAGCCTCATCCAATCTATTCACTCTGTTACTACAGCCTCATCCAGTCTATTCACTCTGTTCCTACAGCCTCATCCAGTCTATTCACTCTGTTCCTACAGCCTTATCCAGTCTATTCACTCTGTTCCTACAGCCTCATCCAGTCTATTCACTCTGTTCCTACAGCCTCATCCAGTCTATTCACTCTGTTCCTACAGCCTCATCCAGTCTATTCACTCTGTTACTACAGCCTCATCCAGTCTATTCACTCTGTTCCTACAGCCTCATCCAGTCTATTCACTCTGTTCCTACAGCCTCATCCAGTCTATTCATACAGCCTCATCCAATCTATTCACTCTGTTACTACAGCCTCATCCAGTCTATTCACTCTGTTCCCACAGCCTCATCCAATCTATTCACTCTGTTACTACAGCCTCATCCAGTCTATTCACTCTGTTCCTACAGCCTCATCCAGTCTATTCACTCTGTTCCTACAGCCTTATCCAGTCTATTCACTCTGTTCCTACACCCTCATCCAGTCTATTCACTCTGTTCCTACAGCCTCATCCAGTCTATTCACTCTGTTCCTACAGCCTCATCCAGTCTATTCACTCTGTTCCTACAGCCTCACCCAGTCTATTCATACAGACTCATCCAGTCTACTCACTCTGTTCCCACAGCCTCATCCAGTCTATTCACTCTGTTCCTACAGCCTCATCCAGTCTATTCATACAGCCTCATCCAATCTATTCACTCTGTTCCTACAGCCTCATCCAGTCTATTCACTCTGTTCCTACAGCCTCATCCAGTCTATTCACTCTGTTTCTACAGCCTCATCCAGTCTATTCCTACAGCCTCATCCAGTCTATTCACTCTGTTCCTACAGCCTCATCCAGTCTATTCACTCTGCTCCTACAGCCTCATCCAGTATATTCACTCTGTTCCTACAGCCTCATCCAGTCTGTTCACTCTGTTCCTACAGCCTCATCCAGTCTATTCACTCTGTTCCTACAGCCTCATCCAGTCTATTCACTCTGTTCCTACAGCCTCATCCAGTCTATTCACTCTGTTCCTACAGCCTCATCCAGTCTATTCACTCTGTTACTACAGCCTCATCCAGTCTATTCACTCTGTTCCTACAGCCTCATCCAGTCTATTCAATCTGTTCCTACAGCCTCATCCAGTCTATTCACTCTGTTCCTACATCATCATCCAGTCTATTCACTCTGTTCCTACAGCCTCATCCATTCTGTTCCTACAGCCTAATACAGTCTGTTCACTCTGTTCCTACAGCCTCATCCAGTCTATTCACTCTGTTCCTACAGCCTCATACAGTCTGTTCACTCTGTTCCTACAGCCTCATCCAGTCTATTCACTCTGTTCCTACAGCCTCATCCAGTCTATTCACTCTGTTCCTACAGCCTCATCCAGTCTATTCACTCTGTTCCTACAGCCTCATCCAGTCTATTCATACAGCCTCATCCAGTCTATTCACTCTGTTCCTACAGCCTCATCCAGTCTGTTCCTACGGCCTCAACCAGTCTATTCACTCTGTTCCTACAGCCTAATACAGTCTGTTCACTCTGTTCCTACAGCCTCATCCAGTCAATTCATACAGCCTCATCCAGTCTATTCACTCTGTTACTACAGCCTCATCCAGTCTGTTCACTCTGTTCCTACATCCTCATCCAGTCTATTCACTCTGTTCCTACAGCCTCATCCAGTCTATTCACTCTGTTCCTACAGCCTCATCCAGTCTATTCACTCTGTTCCTACAGCCTCATCCAGTCTGTTCCTACGGCCTCATCCAGTCTATTCACTCTGTTCCTACAGCCTCATCCAGTCTATTCTCTCTGTTCCTACAGCCTCATCCAGTCTATTCACTCTGTTCCTACAGCCCAATAGAGTCTGTTCACTCTGTTCCTATAGCCTCATCCAGTCTATTCATACAGCCTCATCCAATCTATTTACTCTGTTCATACAGCCTCATCCAGTCTATTCACTCTGTTCCTACATCCTCATCCAGTCTATTCACTCTGTTCCTACAGCCTCATCCAGTCTGTTCCTACAGCCTCATCCAGTCTATTCACTCTGTTCCTACAGCCTCATCCAGTCTGTTCATTCTGTTCCTACAGCCTCATCCAGTCTATTCACTCTGTTCCTACAGCCTCATCCAGTCTATTCAATCTGTTCCTACAGCCTCATCCAGTCTATTCACTCTGTTCCTACATCATCATCCAGTCTATTCACTCTGTTCCTACAGCCTCATCCAGTCTGTTCCTACAGCCTAATACAGTCTGTTCACTCTGTTCCTACAGCCTCATCCAGTCGATTCACTCTGTTCCTACAGCCTCATACAGTCTGTTCACTCTGTTCCTACAGCCTCATCCAGTCTATTCACTCTGTTCCTACAGCCTCATCCAGTCTATTCACTCTGTTCCTACAGCCTCATCCAGTCTATTCACTCTGTTCCTACAGCCTCATCCAGTCTATTCATACAGCCTCATCCAGTCTATTCACTCTGTTCCTACAGCCTCATCCAGTCTGTTCCTACGGCCTCAACCAGTCTATTCACTCTGTTCCTACAGCCTAATACAGTCTGTTCACTCTGTTCCTACAGCCTCATCCAGTCAATTCATACAGCCTCATCCAGTCTATTCACTCTGTTACTACAGCCTCATCCAGTCTGTTCACTCTATTCCTACATCCTCATCCAGTCTATTCACTCTGTTCCTACAGCCTCATCCAGTCTATTCACTCTGTTCCTACAGCCTCATCCAGTCTATTCACTCTGTTCCTACAGCCTCATCCAGTCTGTTCCTACGGCCTCATCCAGTCTATTCACTCTGTTCCTACAGCCTCATCCAGTCTATTCTCTCTGTTCCTACAGCCTCATCCAGTCTATTCACTCTGTTCCTACAGCCCAATAGAGTCTGTTCACTCTGTTCCTACAGCCTCATCCAGTCTGTTCCTACAGCCTCATCCAGTCTATTCACTCTGTTCCTACAGCCTCATCCAGTCTGTTCATTCTGTTCCTACAGCCTCATCCAGTCTATTCACTCTGTTCCTACAGCCTCATCCAGTCTATTCACTCTGTTCCTACAGCCTCATCCAGTCTATTCACTCTGTTCCTACAGCCTCATTCAGTCTATTCACTCTGTTCCTACAGCCTCATCCAGTCTATTCACTCTGTTCCTACAGCCTCATCCAGTCTGTTCATACAGCCTCATCCAGTCTATTCACTCTGTTCCCACAGCCTCATCCAGTCTATTCATACAGCCTCATCCAGTCTATTCACTCTGTTCCTACAGCCTCATCCAGTCTATTCACTCTGTTCCTACAGCCTCATCCAGTCTATTCACTCTGTTCCTACAGCCTCATCCAGTCTATTCATACAGCCTCATCCAGTCTATTCACTCTGTTCCTACAGCCTCATCCAGTCTGTTCCTACGGCCTCATCCAGTCTATTCTCTCTGTTCCTACAGCCTCATCCAGTCTATTCACTCTGTTCCTACAGCCCAATACAGTCTGTTCACTCTGTTCCTATAGCCTCATCCAGTCTATTCATACAGCCTCATCCAATCTATTTACTCTGTTCCTACAGCCTCATCCAGTCTATTCACTCTGTTCCTACATCCTCATCCAGTCTATTCACTCTGTTCCTACAGACTCATCCAGTCTGTTCCTACAGCCTCATCCAGTCTATTCACTCTGTTCCTACAGCCTCATCCAGTCTGTTCATTCTGTTCCTACAGCCTCATCCAGTCTATTCACTCTGTTCCTACAGCCTCATCCAGTCTATTCACTCTGTTCCTACAGCCTCATCCAGTCTATTCACTCTGTTCCTACAGCCTCATCCAGTCTATTCACTCTGTTCCTACAGCCTCATCCAGTCTATTCACTCTGTTCCTACAGCCTCATCCAGTCTGTTCATACAGCCTCATCCAGTCTATTCACTCTGTTCCCACAGCCTCATCCAGTCTATTCATACAGCCTCATCCAGTCTATTCACTCTGTTCCTACAGCCTCATCCAGTCTATTCACTCTGTTCCTACAGCCTCATCCAGTCTATTCACTCTGTTCCTACAGCCTCATCCAGTCTATTCATACAGCCTCATCCAGTCTATTCACTCTGTTCCTACAGCCTCATCCAGTCTGTTCCTACGGCCTCATCCAGTCTATTCACTCTGTTCCTACAGCCTAATACAGTCTGTTCACTCTGTTCCTACAGCCTCATCCAGTCAATTCATACAGCCTCATCCAGTCTATTCACTCTGTTACTACAGCCTCATCCCGTCTGTTCACTCTGTTCCTACATCCTCACCCCGTCTATTCACTCTGTTCCTACAGCCTCATCCAGTCTATTCACTCTGTTCCTACAGCCTCATCCAGTCTATTCACTCTGTTCCTACAGCGTCATCCAGTCTGTTCCTACGGCCTCATCCAGTCTATTCACTCTGTTCCTACAGCCTCATCCAGTCTATTCTCTCTGTTCCTACAGTCTCATCCAGTCTATTCACTCTGTTCCTACAGCCCAATACAGTCTGTTCACTCTGTTCCTATAGCCTCATCCAGTCTATTCATACAGCCTCATCCAATCTATTCACTCTGTTCCTACAGCCTCATCCAGTCTATTCACTCTGTTCCTACATCCTCATCCAGTCTATTCACTCTGTTCCTACAGCCTCATCCAGTCTGTTCCTACAGCCTCATCCAGTCTATTCACTCTGTTCCTACAGCCTCATCCAGTCTGTTCATTCTGTTCCTACAGCCTCATCCAGTCTATTCACTCTGTTCCTACAGCCTCATCAAGTCTATTCACTCAGTTCCTACAGCCTCATCCAGTCTATTCACTCTGTTCCTACATCCTCATCCAGTCTATTCACTCTGTTCCTACAGCCTCATCCAGTCTATTCTCTCTGTTCCTACAGCCTCATCCAGTCTATTCACTCTGTTCCTACAGCCCAATACAGTCTGTTCACTCTGTTCCTATAGCCTCATCCAGTCTATTCATACAGCCTCATCCAATCTATTTACTCTGTTCCTACAGCCTCATCAAGTCTAATCACTCTGTTCCTACATCCTCATCCAGTCTATTCACTCTGTTCCTACAGACTCATCCAGTCTGTTCCTACAGCCTCATCCAGTCTATTCACTCTGTTCCTACAGCCTCATCCAGTCTGTTCATTCTGTTCCTACAGCCTAATACAGTCTGTTCACTCTGTTCCTACAGCCTCATCCAGTCTATTCACTCTGTTCCTACAGCCTCATCCAGTCTATTCACTCTGTTCCTACAGCCTCATCCAGTCTATTCATACAGCCTCATCCAGTCTATTCACTCTGTTCCTACAGCCTCATCCAGTCTGTTCCTACGGCCTCATCCAGTCTATTCACTCTGTTCCTACAGCCTAATACAGTCTGTTCACTCTGTTCCTACAGCCTCATCCAGTCAATTCATACAGCCTCATCCAGTCTATTCACTCTGTTACTACAGCCTCATCCCGTCTGTTCACTCTGTTCCTACATCCTCACCCCGTCTATTCACTCTGTTCCTACAGCCTCATCCAGTCTATTCACTCTGTTCCTACAGCCTCATCCAGTCTATTCACTCTGTTCCTACAGCGTCATCCAGTCTGTTCCTACGGCCTCATCCAGTCTATTCACTCTGTTCCTACAGCCTCATCCAGTCTATTCTCTCTGTTCCTACAGTCTCATCCAGTCTATTCACTCTGTTCCTACAGCCCAATACAGTCTGTTCACTCTGTTCCTATAGCCTCATCCAGTCTATTCATACAGCCTCATCCAATCTATTCACTCTGTTCCTACAGCCTCATCCAGTCTATTCACTCTGTTCCTACATCCTCATCCAGTCTATTCACTCTGTTCCTACAGCCTCATCCAGTCTGTTCCTACAGCCTCATCCAGTCTATTCACTCTGTTCCTACAGCCTCATCCAGTCTGTTCATTCTGTTCCTACAGCCTCATCCAGTCTATTCACTCTGTTCCTACAGCCTCATCAAGTCTATTCACTCAGTTCCTACAGCCTCATCCAGTCTATTCACTCTGTTCCTACATCCTCATCCAGTCTATTCACTCTGTTCCTACAGCCTCATCCAGTCTATTCTCTCTGTTCCTACAGCCTCATCCAGTCTATTCACTCTGTTCCTACAGCCCAATACAGTCTGTTCACTCTGTTCCTATAGCCTCATCCAGTCTATTCATACAGCCTCATCCAATCTATTTACTCTGTTCCTACAGCCTCATCAAGTCTAATCACTCTGTTCCTACATCCTCATCCAGTCTATTCACTCTGTTCCTACAGACTCATCCAGTCTGTTCCTACAGCCTCATCCAGTCTATTCACTCTGTTCCTACAGCCTCATCCAGTCTGTTCATTCTGTTCCTACAGCCTAATACAGTCTGTTCACTCTGTTCCTACAGCCTCATCCAGTCTATTCACTCTGTTCCTACAGCCTCATCCAGTCTATTCACTCTGTTCCTACAGCCTCATCCAGTCTATTCACTCTGTTCCTACAGCCTCATCCAGTCTATTCACTCTGTTCCTACAGCCTCATCCAGTCTGTTCATACAGCCTCATCCAGTCTATTCACTCTGTTCCCACAGCCTCATCCAGTCTATTCATACAGCCTCATCCAGTCTATTCACTCTGTTCCTACAGCCTCATCCAGTCTATTCACTCTGTTCCTACAGCCTCATCCAGTCTATTCACTCTGTTCCTACAGCCTCATCCAGTCTATTCATACAGCCTCATCCAGTCTATTCACTCTGTTCCTACAGCCTCATCCAGTCTGTTCCTACGGCCTCATCCAGTCTATTCACTCTGTTCCTACAGCCTAATACAGTCTGTTCACTCTGTTCCTACAGCCTCATCCAGTCAATTCATACAGCCTCATCCAGTCTATTCACTCTGTTACTACAGCCTCATCCAGTCTGTTCACTCTGTTCCTACATCCTCATCCCGTCTATTCACTCTGTTCCTACAGCCTCATCCAGTCTATTCACTCTGTTCCTACAGCCTCATCCAGTCTATTCACTCTGTTCCTACAGCGTCATCCAGTCTGTTCCTACGGCCTCATCCAATCTATTTACTCTGTTCCTACAGCCTCATCAAGTCTAATCACTCTGTTCCTACATCCTCATCCAGTCTATTCACTCTGTTCCTACAGACTCATCCAGTCTGTTCCTACAGCCTCATCCAGTCTATTCACTCTGTTCCTACATCCTCATCCAGTCTATTCACTCTGTTCCTACAGCCTCATCCAGTCTGTTCCTACAGCCTCATCCAGTCTATTCACTCTGTTCCTACAGCCTCATCCAGTCTGTTCATTCTGTTCCTACAGCCTCATCCAGTCTATTCACTCTGTTCCTACAGCCTCATCAAGTCTATTCACTCAGTTCCTACAGCCTCATCCAGTCTATTCACTCTGTTCCTACATCCTCATCCAGTCTATTCACTCTGTTCCTACAGCCTCATCCAGTCTGTTCCTACAGCCTCATCCAGTCTATTCACTCTGTTCCTACAGCCTCATCCAGTCTGTTCATTCTGTTCCTACAGCCTCATCCAGTCTATTCACTCTGTTCCTACAGCCTCATCCAGTCTATTCACTCTGTTCCTACAGCCTCATCCAGTCTATTCACTCTGTTCCTACAGCCTCATCCAGTCTATTCACTCTGTTCCTACAGCCTCATCCAGTCTATTCACTCTGTTCCTACAGCCTCATCCAGTCTGTTCATACAGCCTCATCCAGTCTATTCACTCTGTTCCCACAGCCTCATCCAGTCTATTCATACAGCCTCATCCAGTCTATTCACTCTGTTCCCTACAGCCTCATCCAGTCTATTCACTATTTTCCTATAGCCTCATCCAGTATATTCACTCTGTTCATACAGCCTCATCCAGTCTATTCACTCTGTTCCTACAGCCTCATCCAGTCTATTCACTCTGTACCTACAGCCTCATCCAGTCTATTCACTCTGTTCCTACAGCCTCATCCAGTCTATTCACTCTGTTCCTACAGCCTCATCCAGTCTATTCACTCTGTTCCTACAGCCTCATCCAGTCTGTTCCTACAGCCTCATCCAGTCTATTCACTCTGTTCCTACAGCCTAATACAGTCTGTTCACTCTGTTCCTACAGCCTCATCCAGTCAATTCATACAGCCTCATCCAGTCTATTCACTCTGTTACTACAGCCTCATCCAGTCTGTTCACTCTGTTCCTACATCCTCATCCAGTCTATTCACTCTGTTCCTACAGCCTCATCCAGTCTATTCACTCTGTTCCTACAGCCTCATCCAGTCTATTCACTCTGTTCCTACAGCCTCATCCAGTCTGTTCCTACGGCCTCATCCAGTCTATTCACTCTGTTCCTACAGCCTCATCCAGTCTATTCTCTCTGTTCCTACAGCCTCATCCAGTCTATTCACTCTGTTCCTACAGCCCAATAGAGTCTGTTCACTCTGTTCCTATAGCCTCATCCAGTCTATTCATACAGCCTCATCCAATCTATTTACTCTGTTCATACAGCCTCATCCAGTCTATTCACTCTGTTCCTACATCCTCATCCAGTCTATTCACTCTGTTCCTACAGCCTCATCCAGTCTGTTCCTACAGCCTCATCCAGTCTATTCACTCTGTTCCTACAGCCTCATCCAGTCTGTTCATTCTGTTCCTACAGCCTCATCCAGTCTATTCACTCTGTTCCTACAGCCTCATCCAGTCTATTCAATCTGTTCCTACAGCCTCATCCAGTCTATTCACTCTGTTCCTACATCATCATCCAGTCTATTCACTCTGTTCCTACAGCCTCATCCAGTCTGTTCCTACAGCCTAATACAGTCTGTTCACTCTGTTCCTACAGCCTCATCCAGTCGATTCACTCTGTTCCTACAGCCTCATACAGTCTGTTCACTCTGTTCCTACAGCCTCATCCAGTCTATTCACTCTGTTCCTACAGCCTCATCCAGTCTATTCACTCTGTTCCTACAGCCTCATCCAGTCTATTCACTCTGTTCCTACAGCCTCATCCAGTCTATTCATACAGCCTCATCCAGTCTATTCACTCTGTTCCTACAGCCTCATCCAGTCTGTTCCTACGGCCTCAACCAGTCTATTCACTCTGTTCCTACAGCCTAATACAGTCTGTTCACTCTGTTCCTACAGCCTCATCCAGTCAATTCATACAGCCTCATCCAGTCTATTCACTCTGTTACTACAGCCTCATCCAGTCTGTTCACTCTATTCCTACATCCTCATCCAGTCTATTCACTCTGTTCCTACAGCCTCATCCAGTCTATTCACTCTGTTCCTACAGCCTCATCCAGTCTATTCACTCTGTTCCTACAGCCTCATCCAGTCTGTTCCTACGGCCTCATCCAGTCTATTCACTCTGTTCCTACAGCCTCATCCAGTCTATTCTCTCTGTTCCTACAGCCTCATCCAGTCTATTCACTCTGTTCCTACAGCCCAATAGAGTCTGTTCACTCTGTTCCTACAGCCTCATCCAGTCTGTTCCTACAGCCTCATCCAGTCTATTCACTCTGTTCCTACAGCCTCATCCAGTCTGTTCATTCTGTTCCTACAGCCTCATCCAGTCTATTCACTCTGTTCCTACAGCCTCATCCAGTCTATTCACTCTGTTCCTACAGCCTCATCCAGTCTATTCACTCTGTTCCTACAGCCTCATTCAGTCTATTCACTCTGTTCCTACAGCCTCATCCAGTCTATTCACTCTGTTCCTACAGCCTCATCCAGTCTGTTCATACAGCCTCATCCAGTCTATTCACTCTGTTCCCACAGCCTCATCCAGTCTATTCATACAGCCTCATCCAGTCTATTCACTCTGTTCCTACAGCCTCATCCAGTCTATTCACTCTGTTCCTACAGCCTCATCCAGTCTATTCACTCTGTTCCTACAGCCTCATCCAGTCTATTCATACAGCCTCATCCAGTCTATTCACTCTGTTCCTACAGCCTCATCCAGTCTGTTCCTACGGCCTCATCCAGTCTATTCTCTCTGTTCCTACAGCCTCATCCAGTCTATTCACTCTGTTCCTACAGCCCAATACAGTCTGTTCACTCTGTTCCTATAGCCTCATCCAGTCTATTCATACAGCCTCATCCAATCTATTTACTCTGTTCCTACAGCCTCATCCAGTCTATTCACTCTGTTCCTACATCCTCATCCAGTCTATTCACTCTGTTCCTACAGACTCATCCAGTCTGTTCCTACAGCCTCATCCAGTCTATTCACTCTGTTCCTACAGCCTCATCCAGTCTGTTCATTCTGTTCCTACAGCCTCATCCAGTCTATTCACTCTGTTCCTACAGCCTCATCCAGTCTATTCACTCTGTTCCTACAGCCTCATCCAGTCTATTCACTCTGTTCCTACAGCCTCATCCAGTCTATTCACTCTGTTCCTACAGCCTCATCCAGTCTATTCACTCTGTTCCTACAGCCTCATCCAGTCTGTTCATACAGCCTCATCCAGTCTATTCACTCTGTTCCCACAGCCTCATCCAGTCTATTCATACAGCCTCATCCAGTCTATTCACTCTGTTCCTACAGCCTCATCCAGTCTATTCACTCTGTTCCTACAGCCTCATCCAGTCTATTCACTCTGTTCCTACAGCCTCATCCAGTCTATTCATACAGCCTCATCCAGTCTATTCACTCTGTTCCTACAGCCTCATCCAGTCTGTTCCTACGGCCTCATCCAGTCTATTCACTCTGTTCCTACAGCCTAATACAGTCTGTTCACTCTGTTCCTACAGCCTCATCCAGTCAATTCATACAGCCTCATCCAGTCTATTCACTCTGTTACTACAGCCTCATCCCGTCTGTTCACTCTGTTCCTACATCCTCACCCCGTCTATTCACTCTGTTCCTACAGCCTCATCCAGTCTATTCACTCTGTTCCTACAGCCTCATCCAGTCTATTCACTCTGTTCCTACAGCGTCATCCAGTCTGTTCCTACGGCCTCATCCAGTCTATTCACTCTGTTCCTACAGCCTCATCCAGTCT
This sequence comes from Oncorhynchus mykiss, assembly GCF_013265735.2. Classification (NCBI taxonomy): domain Eukaryota; kingdom Metazoa; phylum Chordata; class Actinopteri; order Salmoniformes; family Salmonidae; genus Oncorhynchus; species Oncorhynchus mykiss. The sequence continues at coordinate 56,392 of NW_023494091.1, forward strand.
ATTCTCTCTGTTCCTACAGTCTCATCCAGTCTATTCACTCTGTTCCTACAGCCCAATACAGTCTGTTCACTCTGTTCCTATAGCCTCATCCAGTCTATTCATACAGCCTCATCCAATCTATTCACTCTGTTCCTACAGCCTCATCCAGTCTATTCACTCTGTTCCTACATCCTCATCCAGTCTATTCACTCTGTTCCTACAGCCTCATCCAGTCTGTTCCTACAGCCTCATCCAGTCTATTCACTCTGTTCCTACAGCCTCATCCAGTCTGTTCATTCTGTTCCTACAGCCTCATCCAGTCTATTCACTCTGTTCCTACAGCCTCATCAAGTCTATTCACTCAGTTCCTACAGCCTCATCCAGTCTATTCACTCTGTTCCTACATCCTCATCCAGTCTATTCACTCTGTTCCTACAGCCTCATCCAGTCTATTCTCTCTGTTCCTACAGCCTCATCCAGTCTATTCACTCTGTTCCTACAGCCCAATACAGTCTGTTCACTCTGTTCCTATAGCCTCATCCAGTCTATTCATACAGCCTCATCCAATCTATTTACTCTGTTCCTACAGCCTCATCAAGTCTAATCACTCTGTTCCTACATCCTCATCCAGTCTATTCACTCTGTTCCTACAGACTCATCCAGTCTGTTCCTACAGCCTCATCCAGTCTATTCACTCTGTTCCTACAGCCTCATCCAGTCTGTTCATTCTGTTCCTACAGCCTAATACAGTCTGTTCACTCTGTTCCTACAGCCTCATCCAGTCTATTCACTCTGTTCCTACAGCCTCATCCAGTCTATTCACTCTGTTCCTACAGCCTCATCCAGTCTATTCACTCTGTTCCTACAGCCTCATCCAGTCTATTCACTCTGTTCCTACAGCCTCATCCAGTCTGTTCATACAGCCTCATCCAGTCTATTCACTCTGTTCCCACAGCCTCATCCAGTCTATTCATACAGCCTCATCCAGTCTATTCACTCTGTTCCTACAGCCTCATCCAGTCTATTCACTCTGTTCCTACAGCCTCATCCAGTCTATTCACTCTGTTCCTACAGCCTCATCCAGTCTATTCATACAGCCTCATCCAGTCTATTCACTCTGTTCCTACAGCCTCATCCAGTCTGTTCCTACGGCCTCATCCAGTCTATTCACTCTGTTCCTACAGCCTAATACAGTCTGTTCACTCTGTTCCTACAGCCTCATCCAGTCAATTCATACAGCCTCATCCAGTCTATTCACTCTGTTACTACAGCCTCATCCAGTCTGTTCACTCTGTTCCTACATCCTCATCCCGTCTATTCACTCTGTTCCTACAGCCTCATCCAGTCTATTCACTCTGTTCCTACAGCCTCATCCAGTCTATTCACTCTGTTCCTACAGCGTCATCCAGTCTGTTCCTACGGCCTCATCCAGTCTATTCACTCTGTTCCTACAGCCTCATCCAGTCTATTCTCTCTGTTCCTACAGCCTCATCCAGTCTATTCACTCTGTTCCTACAGCCCAATACAGTCTGTTCACTCTGTTCCTATAGCCTCATCCAGTCTATTCATACAGCCTCATCCAATCTATTCACTCTGTTCCTACAGCCTCATCCAGTCTATTCACTCTGTTCCTACATCCTCATCCAGTCTATTCACTCTGTTCCTACAGCCTCATCCAGTCTGTTCCTACAGCCTCATCCAGTCTATTCACTCTGTTCCTACAGCCTCATCCAGTCTGTTCATTCTGTTCCTACAGCCTCATCCAGTCTATTCACTCTGTTCCTACAGCCTCATCAAGTCTATTCACTCAGTTCCTACAGCCTCATCCAGTCTATTCACTCTGTTCCTACATCCTCATCCAGTCTATTCACTCTGTTCCTACAGCCTCATCCAGTCTGTTCCTACAGCCTCATCCAGTCTATTCACTCTGTTCCTACAGCCTCATCCAGTCTGTTCATTCTGTTCCTACAGCCTCATCCAGTCTATTCACTCTGTTCCTACAGCCTCATCCAGTCTATTCACTCTGTTCCTACAGCCTCATCCAGTCTATTCACTCTGTTCCTACAGCCTCATCCAGTCTATTCACTCTGTTCCTACAGCCTCATCCAGTCTATTCACTCTGTTCCTACAGCCTCATCCAGTCTGTTCATACAGCCTCATCCAGTCTATTCACTCTGTTCCCACAGCCTCATCCAGTCTATTCATACAGCCTCATCCAGTCTATTCACTCTGTTCCCTACAGCCTCATCCAGTCTATTCACTATTTTCCTATAGCCTCATCCAGTATATTCACTCTGTTCATACAGCCTCATCCAGTCTATTCACTCTGTTCCTACAGCCTCATCCAGTCTATTCACTCTGTACCTACAGCCTCATCCAGTCTATTCACTCTGTTCCTACAGCCTCATCCAGTCTATTCACTCTGTTCCTACAGCCTCATCCAGTCTATTCACTCTGTTCCTACAGCCTCATCCAGTCTGTTCCTACAGCCTCATCCAGTCTATTCACTCTGTTCCTACAGCCTCATCCAGTCTGTTCATTCTGTTCCTACAGCCTCATCCAGTCTATTCACTCTGTTCCTACAGCCTCATCAAGTCTATTCACTCTGTTCCTACAGCCTCATCCAGTCTATTCACTCTGTTCCTACAGCCTCATCCAGTCTATTCACTCTGTTCCTACAGCCTCATCCAGTCTATTCACTCTGTTCCTACAGCCTCATCCAGTCTATTCACTCTGTTCCTACAGCCTCATCCAGTCTGTTCCTACGGCCTCATCCAGTCTATTCACTCTGTTCCTACAGCCTCATCCAGTCTATTCTCTCTGTTCCTACAGCCTCATCCAGTCTATTCACTCTGTTCCTACAGCCCAATAGAGTCTGTTCACTCTGTTCCTATAGCCTCATCCAGTCTATTCATACAGCCTCATCCAATCTATTTACTCTGTTCCTACAGCCTCATCCAGTCTATTCACTCTGTTCCTACATCCTCATCCAGTCTATTCACTCTGTTCCTACAGCCTCATCCAGTCTGTTCCTACAGCCTCATCCAGTCTATTCACTCTGTTCCTACAGCCTCATCCAGTCTGTTCATTCTGTTCCTACAGCCTCATCCAGTCTATTCACTCTGTTCCTACAGCCTCATCCAGTCTATTCACTCTGTTCCTACAGCCTCATCCAGTCTATTCACTCTGTTCCTACAGCCTCATTCAGTCTATTCACTCTGTTCCTACAGCCTCATCCAGTCTATTCACTCTGTTCCTACAGCCTCATCCAGTCTGTTCATACAGCCTCATCCAGTCTATTCACTCTGTTCCCACAGCCTCATCCAGTCTATTCATACAGCCTCATCCAGTCTATTCACTCTGTTTCTACAGCCTCATCCAGTCTATTCACTCTGTTCCTACAGCCTCATCCAGTCTATTCACTCTGTTCCTACAGCCTCATCCAGTCTATTCATACAGCCTCATCCAGTCTATTCACTCTGTTCCTACAGCCTCATCCAGTCTGTTCCTACGGCCTCATCCAGTCTATTCACTCTGTTCCTACAGCCTCATCCAGTCTATTCTCTCTGTTCCTACAGCCTCATCCAGTCTATTCACTCTGTTCCTACAGCCCAATACAGTCTGTTCACTCTGTTCCTATAGCCTCATCCAGTCTATTCATACAGCCTCATCCAATCTATTTACTCTGTTCCTACAGCCTCATCCAGTCTATTCACTCTGTTCCTACATCCTCATCCAGTCTATTCACTCTGTTCCTACAGACTCATCCAGTCTGTTCCTACAGCCTCATCCAGTCTATTCACTCTGTTCCTACAGCCTCATCCAGTCTGTTCATTCTGTTCCTACAGCCTCATCCAGTCTATTCACTCTGTTCCTACAGCCTCATCCAGTCTATTCACTCTGTTCCTACAGCCTCATCCAGTCTATTCACTCTGTTCCTACAGCCTCATCCAGTCTATTCACTCTGTTCCTACAGCCTCATCCAGTCTATTCACTCTGTTCCCACAGCCTCATCCAGTCTATTCATACAGCCTCATCCAGTCTATTCACTCTGTTCCTACAGCCTCATCCAGTCTATTCACTCTGTTCCTACAGCCTCATCCAGTCTATTCACTCTGTTCCTACAGCCTCATCCAGTCTATTCATACAGCCTCATCCAGTCTATTCACTCTGTTCCTACAGCCTCATCCAGTCTGTTCCTACGGCCTCATCCAGTCTATTCACTCTGTTCCTACAGCCTAATACAGTCTGTTCACTCTGTTCCTACAGCCTCATCCAGTCAATTCATACAGCCTCATCCAGTCTATTCACTCTGTTACTACAGCCTCATCCAGTCTGTTCACTCTGTTCCTACATCCTCATCCCGTCTATTCACTCTGTTCCTACAGCCTCATCCAGTCTATTCACTCTGTTCCTACAGCCTCATCCAGTCTATTCACTCTGTTCCTACAGCGTCATCCAGTCTGTTCCTACGGCCTCATCCAGTCTATTCACTCTGTTCCTACAGCCTCATCCAGTCTATTCTCTCTGTTCCTACAGCCTCATCCAGTCTATTCACTCTGTTCCTACAGCCCAATACAGTCTGTTCACTCTGTTCCTATAGCCTCATCCAGTCTATTCATACAGCCTCATCCAATCTATTCACTCTGTTCCTACAGCCTCATCCAGTCTATTCACTCTGTTCCTACATCCTCATCCAGTCTATTCACTCTGTTCCTACAGCCTCATCCAGTCTGTTCCTACAGCCTCATTCAGTCTATTCACTCTGTTCCTACAGCCTCATCCAGTCTGTTCATTCTGTTCCTACAGCCTCATCCAGTCTATTCACTCTGTTCCTACAGCCTCATCAAGTCTATTCACTCTGTTCCTACAGCCTCATCCAGTCTATTCACTCTGTTCCTACATCCTCATCCAGTCTATTCACTCTGTTCCTACAGCCTCATCCAGTCTGTTCCTACAGCCTCATCCAGTCTATTCACTCTGTTCCTACAGCCTCATCCAGTCTGTTCATTCTGTTCCTACAGCCTCATCCAGTCTATTCACTCTGTTCCTACAGCCTCATCCAGTCTATTCACTCTGTTCCTACAGCCTCATCCAGTCTATTCACTCTGTTCCTACAGCCTCATCCAGTCTATTCACTCTGTTCCTACAGCCTCATCCAGTCTATTCACTCTGTTCCTACAGCCTCATCCAGTCTGTTCATACAGCCTCATCCAGTCTATTCACTCTGTTCCCACAGCCTCATCCAGTCTATTCATACAGCCTCATCCAGTCTGTTCCTACAGCCTCATCCGGTCTATTCACTCTGTTCCTACAGCCTCATCCAGTCTGTTCATTCTGTTCCTACAGCCTCATCCAGTCTATTCACTCTGTTCCTACAGCCTCATCAAGTCTATTCACTCTGTTCCTACAGCCTCATCCAGTCTATTCACTCTGTTCCTACATCCTCATCCAGTCTATTCACTCTGTTCCTACAGCCTCATCCAGTCTGTTCCTACAGCCTCATCCAGTCTATTCACTCTGTTCCTACAGCCTCATCCAGTCTGTTCATTCTGTTCCTACAGCCTCATCCAGTCTATTCACTCTGTTCCTACAGCCTTATCCAGTCTATTCACTCTGTTCCTACAGCCTCATCCAGTCTATTCACTCTGTTCCTACAGCCTCATCCAGTCTATTCACTCTGTTCCTACAGCCTCATCCAGTCTATTCACTCTATTCCTACAGCCTCATCCAGTCTGTTCATACAGCCTCATCCAGTCTATTCACTCTGTTCCCACAGCCTCATCCAGTCTATTCATACAGCCTCATCCAGTCTATTCACTCTGTTCCCTACAGCCTCATCCAGTCTATTCACTATTTTCCTATAGCCTCATCCAGTATATTCACTCTGTTCATACAGCCTCATCCAGTCTATTCACTCTGTTCCTACAGCCTCATCCAGTCTATTCACTCTGTACCTACAGCCTCATCCAGTCTATTCACTCTGTTCCTACAGCCTCATCCAGTCTATTCACTCTGTTCCTACAGCCTCATCCAGTCTATTCACTTTGTTCCTACAGCCTCATCCAGTCTGTTCCTACAGCCTCATCCAGTCTATTCACTCTGTTCCTACAGCCTCATCCAGTCTGTTCATTCTGTTCCTACAGCCTCATCCAGTCTTCACTCTGTTCCTACAGCCTCTTCCAGTCTATTAACTCTGTTCCTACAGCCTCATCCAGTCTATTCACTCTGTTCCCTACAGCCTCATCCAGTCCATTCACTATTTTCCTATAGCCTCATCCAGTATATTCACTCTGTTCCTACAGCCTCATCCAGTCTATTCACTGTTCCTACAGCCTCATCCAGTCTATTCACTCTGTTCCTACAGCCTCATCCAGTCTATTCACTCTGTTCCTACATCCTCATCCAGTCTATTCACTCTGTTCCTACAGCCTCATCCAGTCTGTTCCTACAGCCTCATCCAGTCTATTCACTCTGTTCCTACAGCCTCATCCAGTCTGTTCATTCTGTTCCTACAGCCTCATCCAGTCTATTCACTCTGTTCCTACAGCCTTATCCAGTCTATTCACTCTGTTCCTACAGCCTCATCCAGTCTATTCACTCTGTTCCTACAGCCTCATCCAGTCTATTCACTCTGTTCCTACAGCCTCATCCAGTCTATTCACTCTATTCCTACAGCCTCATCCAGTCTGTTCATACAGCCTCATCCAGTCTATTCACTCTGTTCCCACAGCCTCATCCAGTCTATTCATACAGCCTCATCCAGTCTATTCACTCTGTTCCCTACAGCCTCATCCAGTCTATTCACTATTTTCCTATAGCCTCATCCAGTATATTCACTCTGTTCATACAGCCTCATCCAGTCTATTCACTCTGTTCCTACAGCCTCATCCAGTCTATTCACTCTGTACCTACAGCCTCATCCAGTCTATTCACTCTGTTCCTACAGCCTCATCCAGTCTATTCACTCTGTTCCTACAGCCTCATCCAGTCTATTCACTTTGTTCCTACAGCCTCATCCAGTCTGTTCCTACAGCCTCATCCAGTCTATTCACTCTGTTCCTACAGCCTCATCCAGTCTGTTCACT